>NW_026708103.1:0-11099 GCF_902713425.1 Acipenser ruthenus
ACAAGAAATGGGGCATGTGTCCAACAAAAAGTGAGTAAAAGATAATAGTGTTCTTGTTCTGTAATAATTAAATGTACAGAAGTGGTAATAGTTATGGAGATTCACATACAGTACTGTAATGTCAGGTATAAGGAGACCTGAACAAACTGAGGACATTCTTTTACCATTAGCCCTAATACACAATACAGTTGCCCTACAGTGTGCCCTACGTTGGTCCGCTGACGATCTAGGCTTCAGCTATTACTCTACTAGCTCTCCCCATTGCCAACCAAGTCTATTGCTATAACCTATCCTGGAAGTCCCTCCCTCCCAGGTGCAGACCAGCCTATCAAATTCCCTACAAAAACAGAGAATAAATCCATGGAAATCAATACACATTTGGTGCCGCATATACTGTCCTATCCCCATAGCCCCAGGGGAAACTCCAACACGAACCTCATTGCATGGCATCACTGACCACTGTCCCAGTTTAGGTCTCCCTTAAGTGGCCCACTGCAGGGGGCCAAGCCAGTCCCGGTGCTCTGTATAGGAGAAATGGGGCTTTAAAATACATAAAATACAATGGCTGGGTTTACATGCACGTGAAAATCGACTCTACTGTCATGACTGTGTGAGGTTGTCATGTGAATACATCGTGAAACAGCAAAAGAACGTCCTTTGGCAGCGCGACTTTAAGGGCAGGGTCAATCGCTTTCTCACAATAAAAATAGCTGTAAAAACCCATGTAAACTGGAGCAGGAATCGTGCTTGTGTCTCATGAAATCTCAGCAGTCTTAAAGATTCCGTTTAACTGGCGGAATCTCACGTTATTCCTCAGCAAAGCTGTACCAAACCACACACACACAAGAAAGAACGCAAAAGACGCTGCAAATGTAAACCTCTCATAGCCTATTATTAATGTTTGTATAAATGCATGTTGTTAAGCACAACATACCGAACTTTTAGCCTTGTATTACACTATGTAACACAATTTTTGTTCCTGGGTAGTAAGTGTTATTTCCTAATTGCTTATGCCTCAAAAGTATAGAAAATGGCTATTATTCCCTACAAACTTTGCTTTTGTGACCAGGACAGTGATATTTTGAAATTTACCTATTTCCAATGAGAAAACGGGCGAATTTGTGTCTTTTCGTTCACATAAAGTCAGAAAAAAACAACATATGAATCCAAATTAACATGTATTTATACTAAAGTAATACAAAAATGACTACAAAAGATTTAGAAGTGAGTAGTTTTTCGAGATTTACGATTATACTGTAAATCAGTTTCACGAATCAGCCCCCAAATGTAGTCTCCCATCATGTTCTCGTTATACTGTCCTTGGTAGCGGCGTTCAAAGTCCAGTATATCCTGGTGGAAGCGCTCGCCTTGCTCCTCCGAGTACGCTCCCATGTTCTCCTTGAATTTATCAAGATGAGCATCAAGGATATGGACTTTGAGGGACATCCTACAGCCCATTGTGCCGTAGTTCTTCACCAGAGTCTCAACCAGCTCCACATAGTTTTCGGCCTTGTGATTGCCCAGGAAGCCCCGAACCACTGCGACAAAGCTGTTCCAAGCCGCTTTCTCCTTACTAGTGAGCTTCTTGGGGAATTCATTGCACTCCAGGATCTTCTTTATCTGTGGTCCGACGAAGACACCGGCTTTGACCTTTGCCTCAGACAGCTTAGGGAAGAAGTCTTGAAGGTACTTGAAGGCTGCCGACTCCTTATCTAGAGCTCTGACAAATTGTTTCATAAGGCCCAATCTGATGTGCAGTGGTGGCATCAGCACCTTCCGGGGGTCCACCAGTGACTCCCACTTGACGTTGTTCCTCCCCACAGAGAACTCGGTCCGCTGTGGCCAGTCCCGCCTGTGGTAGTGCGCCTTGGTGTCCCTGCTGTCCCAAAGGCAAAGATAGCAGGGAAACTTGGTAAAACCGCCTTGGAGACCCATCAGGAATGCCATCATTTTGAAGTTTCCTATGACCTTGATGCCATCTCAGAAAAATGCAGATATGTATCCACTTAGGCAGCTGGAACTAAACTGAACTGGTGGGCTTAAGGCCCCTGTATTTATACTACTATTTATATTACTGGAAAGTTCTAGAAAGTTCTAGAAGTTACTCCAAGTTTACTCAGCACTGAATCTATCTGGAATGTTCTGGAAAATAGGTAAATTTCAAAATATCACTGTCCTGGTCACAAAAGCAAAGTTTGTGGGGAATAATAGCCATTTTCTATACTTTTGAGGCACAAGCAATTAGGAAATAACACTTACTACCCAGGAACCAAAAAAAAAAAAAAAAATTTGTTACACAGTGTTATTAATAATAGTAGTAGTAGTAGTAATATTAGTAGTAAATTCTTTTAGGATGTTCCAGGAATAACACAGCTCCACCTCTTCTTCCACCACACAGAACTGGAATGAATTGTTAGCATCAATTGGTATATTGTGCAATAAGTAATGGATATAGTTAACAAACAACATAAATGTACCGTATCACTTTAAATAAAGACTTTTGTTTGAATGTTTATAATATTAAAAGACTTCCACGTTTCATTATAATGTGTGTGTGTTAAGCGGATTCTGCGCCCGGCACTTCTACCGCAGCTGCAGAACAAAAGTCACTGGCTTCTCGGAGCAGAGGCAGGGTACAGGGACCGGCAGATGTGTACAGGAACATTAGGATGCTCAGCCTGGTACTCTGCCTATAGAACTGCCAGTGCATGAAGCTGCTCATGAACCTCGTATGTATTTTTACATACCCCCCTGTTCTCAATCATATATTCATATAGGCCTAAGGATCATACTGTTTTTTTTATTGTATTGTAGGGTAACCCCCCGTGTTCCCACATACATTTATAGACTACTTTAATTAAACAAAACCTTTAGATGTTACACATATCTATTTTTTAAGTAGTAAAACTTGTACTAAATCAGAACAACTTAGCAACACATTTCCTGAAAAGTACGGCAAAAACATTGTGAGGAAAACTGTCATGACTTGTCCATGTAAATGTCATCAAAGTTAAAAGAGTTTTGAATGCAGAGATGTCTCATAATCTCTCCTCAGAGCAAGCTTTAAAATGACTTTGTAGTTCTACAGTTTCATAAACCTGACACTAGTAGCAGGACTGGCTTTGTGTCTGAGATTTCTCAACAGCTTGTTGTGTTCTTTTATTGAAATAGGAATTCTTTATTTTCCTGTTTTCCTGTACATTTCTCTTAGAGGTTAATTAGCACAGATCACGCCTGGGCCCTGACCTTTAAACAGCTAGCTTCCTCGGTCTTTAAGCAGCTCATTCTTCTGTTTCCCTCCTTTCTGGACTCAAACACTGTCACAGATACAATGGAAAGAGGAAGAGGACAGGACCCCTTGCAACGTATATTGCTTAAATACTGCTGATGGAAGTCAGTTAGAAATTGTATTGCAAGTTATATACTCATTATTGAACAATACAACAGCCATTGTATTTTTGGTGTTTGCCTAATTCGTTGCAGCATTCTAGAAATAACAATATAAAGTAGATTGCATGGAATGAAAGGGCCTTGTATCTAAATATTACAAAGCTTGGAAATATTTGCTGTAGTGTTTTTCTGACTGTATTTATTGATTGAATTTGTAACGTTTTATAGCTCCACCACTATTGAAATCAGTTAGACCAGTGATAACTTTGCTTTACTGAAGCATCAACTGAACTGTGTTTTAACTTGCTTTCATGGGGGACACTGCTGCTGTACCCTTAAGCAAGGTACTTTAACTAGATTGTTCCAGTAAAAACCCAACTGTATAAATGGGTAATTGTATGTAAAAATAATGTGATATCTTGTAACAATTGTAAGTCCCCCTGGATAAGGGCATCTGCTAAGAAATAAATAATAATAATAATAATAATTTTCAGATAGGTAATTAAATGTGGTAACACATTATATTATATGTGAATTAATAACATGGTTTCTTTTAGTTACATGGAAACCAGAAAGCGTTTGAACAGTGCGAGTCAAACCTTACACTTGAATGCACTTTTTATATCATTTTGTTAGAAAATGGCATCAGAGGAGGGAACGAGTGTGTTCGATAACTGGATCTTCAAAGAATATTCCGAGCTGTGACAAAAAAACTATTTGGAACTGTAACTAGTCATCATTTTCTTCAAATAAGTTACTGTAACTAGTTAAAAAAGAAAAAAAGTAACTTGTCACTGTAACAGATTACTTTTTAAAAGCAACTTTCCCAACACTGGATACACTCTATGTACAACCCTATCAAAAACACCATGCATAGAAAACTATTAATTGAATATACTGCACACCTTGATAAATTGATGCATGTTATATTCTGGAAACTTGTAAAATAATATTCAACATGTTTACATGAGTGAGTTGTATTCTCAGGGAAACCAATATTAACTTTCAGATTTTAAATCATGTTTTAATTTGAGTTCTCCCTGTTTTCTATTTCTCTCTCTCTTTAAAGATATCTGATTTTATTTTATTTTTTTTATTATGCTGCTCATTTCCACAGGTGGTGCTGGTTGGGACACAGACCCTGTAACTGGAGTGCTCTATCAGAGAAACACCCAAGCAGTTCTGACCTGGCATCAAGCAAGGAAAAGCTGCCAGCAGCAAGATTCCGACTTACTAAGTGTCATCGAGCTACACGAACAAACATATCTTACAGGTATGGATCTATCACACGCTTTTTAAATTAGGAAACACAACGACCCCCCTTTGGCTGAAAAAATGAACTATTTATGTCTTGAACAAAACAGTATTTTCTTGACAAATTCAGACCTTGAAAAAAAGTGTTACTAAAATGATGACATTAATCAGACCTACACTTAACCCATCTATAGTTTCACAGCTCTTTCCTACTTTAATAAGGTAACAAGTCCTGTTTGTCAGTAATATGCATCCCCCTCCACGGCTGTAAATTCAAAATGATAGCGATCATTATGCTGAAGAAACTGAGGACCATGATCAACAGTGTTTACAGAATACTACAGAATAAGAATTTGCAATTCAATGTTTAATCACAATCTGATAAGTAATTCTCTGGGTATATGCAAAACAAGTATGATTTGCATACAGATGGGTGGATGAATGAACAAGCAGGCACCTCCATATAACCCCAGAATCTGAATAACTCTCAATAACGTATACTCAATAATATTGCCACCAAGTTTTATAAGCAGTTCCTCAGATATATGCAGAAATGCAAGTGTTACATGCAGACTGATGGATGTACGGACAGAGACAGGCAGACACCCCCTTATTTACCCAGACATTTCTTCTGACAGTATTTTTGAGGAACATTGGTCAATAGTACAATGTATTATATATTAATATATATTATGATTGGAATTTGAATAATACAATTCTGTTTTACATCTAACTTCCTTCAAGACAGTAAAAAGCATTTACATACAGTACCTTTTTTTTCAAAAGGCTTAACCAGTTCTTGAGCACTCCATTGTGGATTGGACTAAATAGTTTGGATTTTGACAGTGGCTGGCAATGGAGTAATGGTAACCCATTCAGATACTTGAACTGGGCACCAGGTGAGTTCTGTTATAGTCTACTAATTATTGAAATTCCTTTCTTAAACGTATTCAGTTTTAACAACCGTTTTTGTTTAATAACTGTTCTATTTTTCACTTTTTAAAACACAACATGAGATGTTTGTATTCATGTTGTTGAATATACTGTAGTAATTATTATTATTATTATTATTATTATTATTATTATTATTATTATTATTATTATTATTATTTGTTCCTCTTTATCTCTTTAAATAAAGGCTGTCCCTCTTCCCAGCCGGGTCTGAACTGTGCTGTGTTGAATCCTGGAAAAGGTGCCAAGTGGGAAGACAAGGCCTGTTCAAATAAACTGGGATACATCTGTAGGAAGGGGAATGCTACCAACCTGATACCCACAGTGCCAGGTTAATATAAATGTCCTTGCATCTACTACTGTATTGTATGTGTAAAACAGGACGTTTGGGAGACTTCGTACATTACCATTCAATAAGAAGTGTGTGTGTGTAATTGTCTTGTTTTTACTTGTTCGTTTTTATAATGTTTGCCTTTCAGAAATAAAATTTAGATAACTTTAACATTCTTCCATCTGAAGCTATACCACGTCATACTTGTCATTTTGTTAAAGGGGTTTCACATGTGTAACCTCTCTTTTTTTTTCAGTGAACAGTCAGCTCAGTTACTGTTCTAATCACTGGGTGCCGTACGCAGGGCATTGCTATTACATAGAAAGATCAAAAAAAATATGGAAGGAGGCTTTGGCTGCATGTCACAAGGATGGAGGAGATCTTGCCAGCATCCATAATATTGAAGAACACAGCTTTGTTATTTCACAACTTGGATATTGTATGTATACATTATGTTGTATATGTATGTATGTACCAATTACGATATGAATTTACTTTGCTGAGAATTTGTGCAACAACATTCATTTTTAATTGGACTGTCTTTCAACCACTGTATTTTTATTTCAGTCTGTCTGTTGATTTACCAGTGATTGTATAAATGTCTATTCAATTCATGTTGATCTTCAGATATATATCCTCAAAAAGTTATACAAGCTAAGCATTAGTGGCTTACTGTATAACCCATTGTTTCTGTATTACTAGTACTGGTGTCTAAAACATTTGCTATCTATGAAAGTTTGGGGAAATACAATACAATATCCCAGCAAATATGCATTATGAACATTTTTCAATGCCCCCCACAGCAGTAACACTATTTAAAAAATTGTATTAAAAGTATACACTATTTAAAAAAGAAAAACAAAGTGTACTACTAGCTCTTGGTCAGACTTTTTGCAATAGATGTGCAGTACATGTGTACTGCATGTTTAATGACATTGTAGTTTATTATTAATAATCCTGAAATGAAACAACAAAGACACATTTTTGGTTCCCCATTGAGACATGCACTGGTATAAACTTTTGCAAATGTTCCCCTCCCCCAGTGCCAAGTGATGACCTCTGGATTGGACTTAATGACCTGAAAATGCATATGCTGTTTGAGTGGAGCGATGGATCACACGTGACATTCACCAAATGGCACACTGGAGAACCAAGCCATTCTTCTAACCTCCAGGAGGACTGCGTTCTCATGAAAGGAAAGGTAATGTTAATGTTGATCTAGCTGTGTTATGCTGATAAGCAGTGTTTGGAGAGCTAGAAAAGGCCTTTCTTTACCCAAAGAGATTAAAAGTATAAATTAACTTTTACTGTATGACATTTTAAATATGCTTATAAAGTACAAGCTATTGAACCATTTTCAAAATGTAAACCTAAATGAAATAACATATGGTACTATAGACATATCAAGTAGCTTACTATAAAAGGTTACATTGGCTAAAAATAGAAACTGAAAATATAAATGCATTCATCAAAATGTTTCATTAGAATTTGTACGAGGCACAGTAAATGGTTAAAAACAAACCCACAGGAATCGTTGCGGGTAGAAAATCATGGTGGGTCAAGTTGGGTCTTAAAGAAAATCATCCTTTAAGACCCATCTTGACAAAGATTTAAGATCAATCAGCTACTAGGAACCAGACAAGCATGGAGTTGCTCCAGTGCCCCATCCCATCTTTTAGGCACAGCAATTGATATAAATGATGTTGTATTTTTAAACCTAAAGGATGGCAAATGGACAGATCACATCTGTGAAAAGCAATATGGATACATTTGCAAGAAAAAAGCCTCATCCAAGCCACATGGTGCCCCCGAGATTGTGGAACAGGGTTGCAAGAAAGTAAGTTCAAGACTTATTTTCTTCTACACAATTTTGCTAGAGTTTGGGTGCTTGGAAATGTACTTTATTTTTCGTAAAGGCAGCATGTATCTAAGCATAGGGCTTACTAATGTGAGACAAATGCTAACTCACTGCCTTATTTTATATCTTCATTATTTTTACACTTCTCACTCTGACCACGCAGATGTCCCCCAAGGTGCTAAATATCTTTTAAAACCAAATCAATTTCAAATGGTTTAAACATTGACCATGACTTGGACGCTATCGCTGTAAATGTTTTGTAACAGTGGTCATAAGCTGCTCCTTATCAAGCAAGAAGATGTAACTGTGTCACTCCCAGGTGGAATTGAGGAGGCCTGCAGTGTTTTCATAACAAGAGCAGGAAATAGTTTGCTGAATAGTGAATTTAGTGATGTGATGCTGACACAAATCTGTTTTATCGGACAATATCTTCTGCTTTGTATTGTATTTTCACATCCGTTACAGACACATATTCCAGCAGGAAAATATACTTAGCTGTGAATTGCTGAGCAAACACTTCCAGTGTTCTGTATTGTTCTAGGGAACAGCCTACATGCAATTGCAGTCTTTTTTCCTCTGTGAAGCTGCAGTGCGTCCGTCCCCCCATTCAGTTTTCACTTACCGGTAAAAAAAATGTTTACACTAAATCAACAGCTATGTGCCTTATTATCTGCATGATTGAATTATCCCCACAATTATATATAGCAAGTTAAAAAAAACAACACATATTTAATTATATTAGTATTTTTTAAGATATCACATCTCTTTATATAGCTGACCATTTTATTCTTTCTTGGTTGCCTGTTTACATGCAATGTGTTTTTGTCAGAAATTAGTTCACTATTTTTCATTTTTAAGGTACTTCACATGTAATCTGGTTTATTTTTCACCTTTCCTTTACCATTTTATGATGTTAGAGTGTTTCTATTGCTCCAAGATTACCTTTTTAGGTCTTGAAAGTGTTTGTATAGAATCGCTAATCTATTTAACAGCATCCACTCTTCAAATCACTTTCAGTGTGTCTGTTCTCTGTATCAGAATTCACCTGGCATTATCTGTGCCTGTAGTTACCATCTACTTCTGAGTGCTTCAAAAGAACGTCTTCATTTAATTACAATAGACCAGGTGGGGCCAGCTAAGTTGAAGATCACTGCATCATGTGCTTTTTTTGGAATCAGGACGTGCACAAGAGTTGTCAACTAGGACTACAGGCACAGATAATGTGTTATTATTATTATTATTCAATAGTGGAGGAACAGAACCAGAAAGAATTGTTGTTAACATTGTTAAGGTAAGGGGATGGTGAAAAAATAAATGAAAAGGACATTAGAAGGTACGTATTCTACACATGTAATTATTCAGCCTTGTTTAACAGATCTTTTAACCCACCCACCAATAAGATTTGCTTGTTGTTTTCTAGGGTTGGACCAGATATGGCTTTCACTGCTATTATGTGGGATCTGACATGCAGTCATTTACAGAAGCAAACCAGACTTGCAAAAGTAAAGCATCAAGCCTGGTTACTGTTGATGACAGGTATGAATAAAAAGCCTACAGTGTTCTGAAATATTATCTATAAAGAGTCACATACTTGCCTGGTTCATGTATGGTTATTTAGATTGACACATTTATTGTTTTCCTTGGAGTCAAGTATCTATCCATTTTTATAACAAAATGTATTTTTATTATTTTATTTAGACAGCAAAGCTACTGAGCCATGATTATTTTTTTAAATATGAATGGATTGAATATTAGCATTATACATTTTTTATGTTTTTTTTACCTTTTACAAACTTAAGATTGAAGATAGTCTTCCTTGGGGGGGCTCCCGAGTGGCGCATCCCGTAAAGGCGCTCCGCGTGGAGTGCAGCATGCGCCCTATAGCCTGGATGTCGACGGTTAGAGTACAGGCTATTCCACTGCCGACCATGGACGGGAGCTCCCAGGGGGTGGCGCACAATTGGCCGGGCGGGGAGGGGCTCACTGCACACCAGCGACCCCTGTAGTCTGGCTGGGTGCCTGCGGGCTTGCCTGTAAGCTGCCCAGAGCTGCGTTGTCCTCCGACGCTGTAGCTCTGAGGTGGCTGCATGGTGGGTCTGCAGTGTGAAAAGAAGCGGTCAGCTGACGGCACACGCTTTGGAGGACAGCGTGTGTTCGTCTTCGCCGCTCCCGAGTCAGTGCGGGGCTGGTAGCGGTGAGGTGAGCCTAAAATAATTGGCTATTCTAAATTGGAAGAAAATGATAAAAAAACAACTGGCGACTACTAAATTAAAAAAAAATAAAAAGATAGTCTTCCTCAATGTAGATACAGATTTGTTCGGTCCAGGTAGCAACAATCAAGGAAATTACATCACGCAGCACTAAGCTCACCAGACAAGTAAGAGGAGGGATATTTGTAATCACAGAATTCTGAAATGCGGCAGTGCTTGGTACTGTATCCACACTGCCATATCAAGGGACTAATCCTTTACTGCTGCCCTGGGTTTATAAAAAATGAGCATGTTTAGCGACTGCCTTATCAATTCAATATTTTTTCTTTTATTTACATGCTATACGTTTCTTCTAGATATGAACATGCCTATCTAATTAGCTTGGTTGGACTAAGGCCCGAAAAATATTTCTGGCTGGGTTTGTCAAACACAGAAGATCGGGATACATTTAGGTGGACAACTGGTCAAGACGTCAGGTTTACTCACTTTAATGTCAACTTGCCAGGTGCAGTATTACATTAAATATTATTTCACTGTAAGAAAAACAATGACAGGAAATGCACCTAAAAAAAGATAGCAGTACAATCTTAAGCTTTTATAGTAAAGTTAGTTCAAGTAAAACGAAGCAAATGAAATATTATTGTTAAAGAATGTTAGAGACTTTTTTATGTAATAACATTTCTGTTACCAGGTGAAATGGTTTTCATTTATCGGCAGATATGGTGTTCTGCTATTGTATTTCCTATTTGAAAATGCCACTGCAGTGAGTTATTATTTTGTTAAAGGGAAAAATATATTTAATGTTACCAAAAAAGCCTTAAAAGCTGCAGTGGCACTGAAAAACAAATACAATTGTTTTGTATACAGTAGGGGTGTGTCGGTACTTATGTTTTCCAAGTAATTGCCTTTAAGAAATTTGAAGTTCTTAGGTATTAATTCAATGGAATAAATCATGTTAATTACTCAACACAAAACAATGCAGTCGCTCGGTTTCCCTTGTTTACATAATTATTGAGCATCAATCAAAAACAACCTGACAGTGTTATTTAATATAGAACCTGTCGTGATCAAAAATAACTAAAACACATTTATATTTTATAAGCAA
>NW_026708104.1:0-10292 GCF_902713425.1 Acipenser ruthenus
GTGAAGGGGCTCATCTGTATGAAGAAGGGGCTGATATTATTGGCACAAATAATCAGAGAACAGTTTTTCATAATTACAGTAATTAGGCTACTGTAATCAATTTTTTTAAATAAATAAGTTTTTTTTTTTGTTTTTTTTTTGCATTTAATAATGAGCAAATCCAAACATAATATTATAGCCTATAACTGGTTGTCTGTTTCCAGTTCAAGTTTGCACAGAAATAATGTATAATTAACGGTAAATGTATTTTTTGACAATAGCAAAACACCCATCAGATCGCAATTGATTGCACCTGTACCAGAATATGACAGGTACCACTTTCAACCTGACAGTGTAGCACATTCAACCTGACAGTATAGCACATTCAACCTGACAGTGTACCACTTTCTGACATTACACGGTTCAAGTTTTGGTATGCTGTACCACATTCTGACGATGCAGCACTTTCTAACACTACACCAGTACCTGTAATATCAAGCCTGGGTTTCGCTTGAACATGGAGAAACACAGATATATTTGGAATTTAAGTATGATAATACCTCAGCAAAATGATAATTGTAGACAGCCCCTTCATTTAAGTATGCGCATAGCTCACTATTATTAAACTAACGTATACGATCAGAGCGAACCTCATACACCATAGCGTCAACTGTTGTTTGCCTATTCATTTTGATATCCACTCTATAAATATCAATTCGGGGTTCCATAGTTCGAAGCTCCATACTGGCATTCTGTTTAGGACTGTGGGTTTGTAGTGAACCTAAATAGACATGGTTGGTTGGTGTGTAGCTATTATGGGTGGCTATTGACAGAAATCCAGTCAAAGCTCTATATTCTAAAAATTACACTATTAATCCACGCATGCATGGTTCATCACCGTGCTTTCATTATATAAAAGAAATGTATATTATTTTCAACATGATCACACTGCATTTGTACAAGAACATTATGTCGTTATAGTTACAGCAACAGCTTTAATTTAAATATATTCATAATTAGGAATTCCCTTACACAATATAGCCTGCTGCAGACCCCCCCCCCCCCCCCCCCCCCCCCCCCCCCCCCCCCCCCCCCCCCATACACAGGACCGCTGCACCGGCTGGACTGCAGTCAGTAAGCGTTCACTTTAATAGGCGCTCCCGCTGTAGGTGAGCTGTTTCACGCTACGTTATTTTTAGAATCAATATGACTCTGAGTTCGACTCCGGCGGTGCAGCGCGCTATGGAGTACGCGAATCCCGGGGCTGTCCCTTTAAACCGGCGAGTTCACATCCATTCAAATGAATGGTGCTGCTGGACACGTGAGTGTGTCTCGCTGTGGTCTCTTTCTTTACAGCCGGAGAATTTCTAATGTTTTCTCTGGCTGTGGTCCAACCCCTAGGTTTTTTTTTTCTTTTTTTTTTTTTCGTGGTACCGCCTCCTATATTTTTTTTCACAACCCCTCTCCTATACTTTTCCACCCATCGGGAAAGGTGTTTTTATATATATATATATATATATATATATATATATACCCATCCTCATTCACAGTCCGTGGGCTGGTTTCAAATAATTTTACCAACCCCAGAAAAAAAAAAAATCTTCCCCAAACTCCTATAACACTAGCTGTGGTGATTGTAAGACGTATATCCTATATAGGGTTGTGCATGGTCTAGACTATACGCGCAGTGTCACCGTTTCATTTCACTGTGCTCTGATTTGTAGTGATCCAATCTTAATTCATATTGATCGCTGCCTTTCCATTTACAAAAACAAAGTACCAGCGTCTTTTTTCCATTTTGTACAGCAAAGTACCGCAGCAGCACGTCTGTCCTCTAGCATTTAACATTTCCAAACATTGTTTTGTAGTCCTTCATTTTTTTTTTTTTTTCGTGCTTTTTGATTGTTTGTTTGTTTGTTTGTTTGTTTTAAAATTCCCGAATCTTAAGTTACAAGAGAGGAGATCTCCCCCTCCCGTTTCAGCACCAGGACGTCCGGTGCGTGGTTAGCAGATCTTGTGTGAGTTGTGGAGGTGCTGAAGAATACGATTCTACGAGAGTCACGATGAGTACACGAGGCGAAGCAGCCGGTCAGTCCTCCGCAGCACAGGATCAACCTGCAGCACCGGAGCCTCAGAAGAGAGGTCGGGGCAGACCGAGGAAACAGCAGCAAGTCAGTCTCCTTTCTTTACAAAAAACTAACTAATAAATAATCGATACAATGGAATAGGAACATGCAATTGTCATTACCGCGCGGCAGCACTTGTGGCTTGTGCAGTCCCGCTTCTACTTCTAGCACTACAGGCTGCAATCCTATGCAGTTTATTAATAGCTTGCTATTACTAGTACTATACAAGCGTATTTCTGCCAAGAGGGGACACACAAATAAAGCCGTCTGCTTTCATGCATTGCTGAGATTGTTTTGAATGTGTGAAATTAAACACATTTGCTTCAGGAATAGGCGCCTTTGTTTAAGTACTGTGTACCACGGGGTTAGCTAGCGAGATGCGGGAGTGCTTTCGATGTAACTGTTCTGATCTGGCTACGCTGAGTTTCACTCTGTTAAGATGTCTCTTTGGAAATGTGTTTACAGTGAACCCCAGTACTGAAATATATATGAACTCGTTGTTTTTTTTTTGGTTACGAGTATACTGGCAAAAGTGTCTGTAGTTGCCTAGACTATGCAGTAATGTGAACTTTACAAATATAGATGTTTGTCGTGTCAGATGGTTTTATTAACCTGCTTGCGAATGGTTATTTCTTCATTTTTTATCGATAAAAATGCTTTAATATAATTTGCTTTTGTGCAACCGGTTTGTGTAATTTAGTTTATTGCGCTTTTAAATTTTTAAATTATTATTATTTTTTAATTTCTTTTTTTGCATAAAAAAGGTGCATGGGTTGCTGTTGAAGAAAATACAGTATCTAATTTGCTTTTTTTTTATAAACTTAAACGTTATTTATTTATTTATTTATTTATTTATTTAAAGGTTTATAAACATTATTTACGCGGCTTCACGTCGGTTTTTCAAGGTTTGCTGTTTTAAAAAAAATGGTTTTGGTACAGCGACATTTATTGAACTTTCAAATGCAAACCTGTCTTTATCCATTAATAATAATAATAATAATAATAATAATAATAATAATAATAATAATAATATACTTATTCTATACTTATTCTTAGGCACTTCATTCCAATGTGTTGATATATCCTATGCTAATAACTAACAAGGCTTTTCAACTTTGAAGCTTAAAGAGGGCTTTGACACATTCCCACCACGTCCTGTAGCGAGAGGGAAATGTTTAATATTTATAACTGCAATAATTTTATAGTAGTGATGACTCATTGAACAAGTATTAGGGACCTCACTTGTGAATCACTCACATCCCTTTTTAAATGACTGTATTGTTTATTATCAAACACTAACACCATTTCAAGTTTCTACAGTAACCTGTTAACCACACACACACACACACACACACACACACCCCCACACATACATATGTGTGTTTGTCATGCTTTGCTTAATGTATGTGTGCTGTGCAGTGATATGCTACAAACTGCAAGGCATGACACACTTCAGTTATACACATGCTGAATTCGTGTTCTGGCGAGGGGACAGTTCCACACTAGTTTGTTTCATGTTTCAGATGCACTTCAAGCATGTTTTTAACATGGAAGCATCATCAGGACCCCCTTGGAATTGAGATGAATATCTCAGGGGTTCTGTCCTGGTTGAATAAGTAAATAAATAAATACATTCCAATCAGAAGCATGTGAAACATTTCAGAAAACTATTCATATCCATTTTTATTTGAATGTATGTGGAGAACCAATTTATGTATCCTTCATAGATTACCATTCAACTAAAAAGCCATATACAAAAAAATCAAATAAAAAAAAATCAAAATGTTCACTTTTCATTTCAGTATTTAATGCAGTGGTCTTCCAGTCAGATGCACAGTCTTTCACGTCAAAGATGAACACGCTTCTGAATCAATTACAAATACATTTGATTTGCAGAGTTTCGCAAGGTTTGGTTTTGTGCAGTCCATGGTAATGGCTCACCCAGTACGTATCTCACTGTCACGCTCCTCTCCTTTTATAGGAACCAACTGGCGAGCCTGCTCCTAAACGGCCAAGGGGGAGACCTAAAGGAAGCAAAAACAAAGGCCCCTCCAAAGCAGCTCAGAAGGTGAGATCCAGCTCTCTGGCATTTCCAATCCACTGCTCAGCACAGCCCTCCAAACCATTCCACTCACTCAGCTCACTGTCTTTCCAAATAACAAAAGCCACTTCCTTCCTGGAGCACTGGCGTTCTTAATGGGGGGTTAACACTGGTAACATTTTGTAGTCTTTTTTTAATGTGGGTTAACACTGGTAACATTTTGAAGTCTTTTTTAATGTGGGTTAACACTGGTAACATTTTGTAGTCTTTTGTAATGTGGGTTAACACTGGTAACATTTTGTAGTCTTTTGCACCAAAAAGTTAAACTGTTCCAAAAACAAACAAATGCAATAAATAAATAAATAAACAACGTTTGCACACATATGTTTATATGACTAGTTTGAAAATCAAAATCGAAAAGCTCAGGTGAGAGGTGTATAAAAATGATGAGTATCTTAATTCAATTCTTTATATAAACAAACAAGCAAGCACAAACTAAATAAAATAAGAGGTACTTGCTTGTACCAGTAATCAGTAGACCTGTGGTATGAACTGAGCATTCCTTATCGTTTGTCTAAACCAGGGCTAATTTAATATCTGTTATGATTCAAGCATGATTGTAGAGCTTCGTGATCCAAACAGATTTTTTTGGGGTCTGCTGGAGTCAGACTATTTCTTTGCACATTACACAACTAAATAGTTTTAATTTAAACCCTGTGGTTTGTAAAGTTTATGTGGATCCTTGTAGACAACAATAGCTAAAGAACTTGATTGAAGTGCAGCTGCTGGGGTGTTTTAAAGGCTAGCCCTAATCTGATTTAATTGATAATTTGAGGCGGGCTGTAAAATGGAATATAGCTCATGTTTAGGAGAGGAAAAGGTAAGGCATACATAACAGTGCTGTTGTGGAGAGAGTGACAATGCAGATGATAAGGGAACTACCTCAGCATGAGTTAGAACTCCATGCATACAAGTATTGCTATTGAGTTCTGGGGAGATTAGTTAATGCAGGACACTTAAAGGGCCACTCCAGGTTAGAGATGAAACATTTAAACGTAAGCCTTTTGTTAAAAAACAAAAAAAGTTCTGAATCTTCCTTACCCCTAGAACATGACTAAATTGTTTGCCATTCATCTAATAACTTTGTAAAGTTTGATTTACCTATCACAAAAGCTTTGATTACCCTCCAAGCGCTTTCCCTACTTACACTGTCAGACACACCTCACACCTTTCAGAAAATACGGGAAATACTTCTGTCTTTTTATACAGCATACCATGTAAGGCTTATTCATTTTCAGATTCAATATTTCTTCAAAATGCATTCCACATGCACATCAGTGATGTACACATGTATTCCTATGCAAATACATTTACATATATCAAAAACATGAACAGCACTCACATGATGGAGTTTTTAATTTGCTGCTATGTTTCTGCACACGTTTAAACTTTGAAATGCACAATAGTTCACAGATCTGCCGAATTCCCTGTTGTTACAGAAAAATAAAGTAGCAGTCAATTTATGCTAAATAAAAATCTAAACATTTATGAAATTAAAAGTTAATCAAACAGCCCTAGTTTGGTATTTTTGCAGTCCCCCACCCCCATGCTTTTTCCATGGTTATACTATGCATTTACCATAGTGTACACTGGTTTACCATGTTTATTAATATGCTTTACCATACCCTGCTGTTCTTTACCATGCTTCCCTATGCTTTGCCATGCTTTCACTTTGCTTTATTACACTTTGCTATGCTTTTACTATGGAGAACGTTTATAGGGCAGCAGTGTGGAGTAGTGGTTAGGGCTCTGGACTCTTGACCGGAGGGTTGTTGGTTCAATCCCAGGTGGGGGACACTGCTACTGTACCCTTGAGCAAGGTACTTTACCTATATTGCTCCAGTAAAAACCTAACTGTATAAATGGGTAATTGTATGTAAAAATAATGTGATATCTTGTAACAATTGTAAGTCGCCCTGGATAAGGGCCTCTGCTAAGAAATAAATAAGGGCTTCCATTCTGTTCTCAGTTTTAACACAGCTACTATTGTTTATCATTCTATCTAAGAGCAAGAAAGGTGTGCTCATATCTCCAGCAAACTGGTTGCCTATTAGTTTATAGCTGTGTGTGGGAAGCTTCTTTGGCATTCCTGATGTTGTTGGTTTGAAGTATTGTACTGGATGTGCCTTTAGGCCCTGGGCAGGTTTGGATATGATAATTTGTTTCAGCTTTCCTCCACTCACAAAGGTAGAATGGTGATGATACATGCTTTTCTTTTCAGTGAAGTGTCTGAAATCATATTACTGAACACCCATTTTGGGAAATGATTTCACAGTTAATTAACAGTAGAACCGTCATGCGGGTCAGTGTGACCCATTGTGCATTTTAAATGTTAATTACTCTTCCGTTGTAAATCGTATGTGCATGTCCATTTTTGACTTTTCCTAAATATATGAATTAAATATCCTGATGACGTTTGATCAATACTCTATCAAAGTAAAACAAAAACTTACAGTGGCACAAGTACAATTTAAGACGCAGCCCAAATTTAAAAAATAAAACATCAAATAAATCTGCATTTACAAAGGTACAACCTCAATTACGCTGTTGTATTGTTTAAAACTGACACAAAACTGTAGATTAACCACAGAGCTTGTTTATTGTGCTGTGAACTGTATAATACTTAAGATAGCGTCTCTGTCATACACACACCTCTCACTCACTTACAGCATCATGCATCCTGGCAACAGCAAGCACGACACAACACTCCACTACATCAGGCACCATGTAACCCAGCAACCACCACAGCATTGACCGCATTGCAAACACAACAGTCAGAAAGGTATGCACAGTACCAACCGAACATAACATACGCATATGGAGATTAGTCACACCTGTTTTGCTCCCAATTTGTGAACTGTGGTATTGCTTGGCATGTCGAAAAAAATGGGGGTCTGATCAGTATTTCCGATCTGGCCAAGCTGGTACTGTTTGTTAGAAATGCTGAAATTGTAAAGCTTCTCTTCGAATTTCTCAGGAAGCTAATGACATTTCTTTTAAAATGGCTGCCTGTAATTCATGAGTGATTTGAGATCGGGCATTGTTTTGGTTCGTCTTTTCTCAGCAGTAAGTCACGTTGCTGCTTGTGTATTTCGGCAGTGACGTGTTTTGTTGGCAATTGTAATACACGCATAACTATGCTGTACTCAAATTTAAGAGAAGATTTGAGAAGCAAAAAATGGTTCAAAAAGTAAATTTGAAGGAATATGGTAAGTACAATGTCCCCGTCAGTCACTGCGTGTATAATTGTACCATGTTCATTTTCCTATCTGTATCTATTTTATAATACATATATGTTTTTTTCAAAGTTGTGGCAGGGCAACTTCTCAAACTCCATATACTTCACACAAACAAACTGTTTTAAAAAATAATTGTGATCAAAGGGGATATTATCAAAGTAAGTTTCAGTTGCCAATGTTCAATTGTGTAATAAAACTGTCCCCCGGTATTCACAAAGAAAAGAAGCTGCTTTCTGACTGTCCCCCGGTATTCACAAAGAAAAGAAGCTGCTTTCTGACTGTCTCCCAGTATTCACAATGAAAAGAAGCTGCTTTCTGACTGTCCCCCGGTATTCACAAAGAAAAGAAGCTGCTTTCTGACTGTCCCCCGGTATTCACAAAGAAAAGAAGCTGCTTTCTGACTGTCCCCGGTATTCACAAAGAAAAGAAGCTGCTTTCTGACTGTCCCCCGGTATTCACAAAGAAAAGAAGCTGCTTTCTGACTGTCTCCCAGTATTCACAAAGAAAAGAAGCTGCTGTCTGACTGTCCCCCAGTATTCACAAAGAAAAGAAGCTGCTTTCTGACTGTCCCCCGGTATTCACAAAGAAAAGAGCTGCTTTCTGACTGTCCCCCAGTATTCACAAAGAAAAGAAGCTGCTTTCTGACTGTCCCCCAGTTTTCCTCCCAGTATTTACCTGGGAAATGTAATCTTTTCAGTGATTTTCACCAGGTTTCATTTTTTTAACTGAACACTGATACATTCCCAGAAAAATACATAGAAATATAAAAAGAAGTGAACTAGACAAACACAATAAAGGGCAGTACGGATTGAATAAGATGAAGAAGTGAACTAGACAAACACAATAAAGGGCAGTACGGATTGAATAAGATGAAGAAGTGAACTAGACAAACACGATAAAGGGCAGTACGGATTCACACAATCTTGTTTCAGTCTCCTAATCAGTAAAATACAGTAAACACCGCTTACTTTAGGAAACATAAGCAAAACGTTTTTTTTTATTTTTGTTCCAACCATGCCCTGAATTATTGAAACGACCCATTTACACTCCTGACTCGGTTCTAATGCATTAGACTAAATAACTATCTTCCACTTCACGAGTGAAGTTGCTTACCCTTGGTATCCGCTTCGGTCACACATTTGTTATTGAATTTTTTGGAAATTTCAATACAGTTTGTGTGAAGTCTATGGAGTTTGAGAAGTTGACCTGCCAAAACTTTGAAAAAAAAAACCCCAAAACATCTATGCATTAAAAACAGGTATATAGATAGGAAACTTAACACCATACCATTCTGCACCATAACATTCTGCAGTGACTGAAGGGGCTATAGCTGCAGCTGCAAAAGCTACCTGCAAAACAAAAGCTGCAAACCCTGTTATACTGTAGAACGACATTCCCGGGTGCACAAAGGTTGAACCTTGAAGCCTACGTTGCATGTATTTGCCCCCTGTCTGTCCTCTTCACTGTGCACAGGTTCAAAGCAGATTTCTTTTCTCAGCTGGGGCTCACAGAAACCTTTCTTTTCTAAAGTCATAAACGATCTGTAAAGGGCGTCTTTAGTTTTACTGGTCACACTTTATAACTACCGGGAATTAACAGGACTTTATTACGAGTAAATTAATAAGGTAATTAAATGTAATTGTATCCATTTCATGGTACCGCAACCATGAATTCAAATAGAAAAAAAACAAGAGCTGGATCTTACCTGTGAAAAGTAATATATGTGTAATGTCACTGAACTGCTAACATATTAAATACATATTTTGCACATATAAGCAATTTGTTTCGAAGTGCTTTCAGGAGACGGTCCATTTTATTTGTATTTTTGTTTTTATAAATATGTTTTTTTAAGAGTTTTTGAAAACTTCTCTAAAGCTTTTCTCTATCTCTAACTCCTATTTAAAAAAAATAAATAAATAATAATAAAAAAAAAAGTTGTGAACATTTGAATAAATGCCAAGCCTTATTTAGTTTGTAAAGAAATAAATATAAACAGGTTTTAAAAAAGTTTTTATGGAAAGGAACGTCAGTAATGCATCAGAATGTGTTATTAAGCTTAATGGAAGTTTAAATAGGCTTATTTCTACAGCCCCGCTATCCGCGATGCCCATGAAATGAAGTCTTGTATTAATAGTTATTTAAAACTTATATATTAAACTTCTTGTCATTATGGGACCTTGCCTCCTTCAAAGGCAAAGCCACACAAGGTAGTGCTGAGCTGTTGAGCTCAGCCATGCTGGAAGTGTTGGTATGTTCACACAATGGTGTGTGGCCCAGTGCTTCATGAAGCCAGCTCTTTGGAATGCACTAAAGTCTTCACAACATATAAGATAAACGGGAGCCTTACTAGAACCAGCCGAGCAGACATGCTAAAGGTACTCATGATTCATTGATTGGGTGTTTGCTTGCAGACCATTACACCTCCCAATTAAAAATGTATTATCTAAACTAAAGACTAAAGCCAGAAATAGCCTGGCCAAGACCTGGGGCTTTGTTTTGTCACAATGTGTAAACAGCGCTAAATCAGGGGAGACAGACGTGTGGCCTGGGATCCGCTCTGTGGTTGAATGCTCACAATTCCTCGGTGCATGGTGTGCTGTTTTTTTATTTTTTTTTTGTAAGGGCTCTAGTAAACTGTCCTTGGGGCATTTGAAAACAAACTGTGCTTGTTAGGAAATGGGTAATGTGAAACTTGACAGTGCGCACAGAACTTAGGAAAAGGCAATGAAGACAGCGAGAACACTCACGATCCTCCTTTTTCTTTTTCTTTTTGGAAGCAAATGTAGATGCAAAAGCTTAGTTGAATGATTTCATTAACAACAGTAAGGAAGAGTATCATAAATATTA
>NW_026708105.1:0-174099 GCF_902713425.1 Acipenser ruthenus
AGTGTAGGGACCCGGGTCAGTCACCCTCAAAAGGGTGAGAAATGTTACCCTGTCTGGTCTGGTAGAAGGGATTCTGCCCAGGCTCTTCAAATTCTATACGACAGCATGCGCAGAGCTAAATAGCATGTTTTTCTCCAACTCAGCTGTGGGTGAACACAAAAAGCAAGACAGTCTGTTTGTAATGTCAGACCTCCCACCTATGGACTAATACAAGTGTGTACTGCAATAAAGTAACAGCCTAGGCAGTTATTAAATGGCAGGTTGAAACACTGTAGCATTCTATCAATACCAAGACTGCATATGACTGAATTATCAACTGTACCAAACTATCAATCTAGGCATTAAGGAAGTCACACAGGTTGGTAAAATTAGTTTCATTCTATCCATCCCACTTGCAGTTAACCCTATAGCCAGTGTAAATGTGTTTAAGTAGGGCAGCAGTGTGGAGTAGTGGTTAGGGCTCTGGACTCTTGACCAGAGGGTTGTGGGTTCAATCCCAGGTGGGGGACACTGCTACTTTACCTAGATTGCTCCAGTAAAAACCCAACTGTATAAATGGGTAATTGTATGTAATAATATTATTATTATTTATTTCTTAGCAGACGCACTTATCTAGGGCGACTTATAATCATACACAAAAATACATTTCAAGAATCACAGTACAAGTATTAATACAATTAAGAGCAAGATAAAATACAATGACTTCTGTTCTAGCAAGTACAAGTATATGACAAAATACGATTCAATAACGGAGCAAATGGATCCATGCAGACTGACTACATATTATTATTATTTTCTCTATTTTCTAAAACCACGTGCAGGAATGAAGGTCAAAGTTTGCACATGTGCAGTACGCTATCAGAATAAGTTTTCAGAAAAGTGCGTTTACATGATATACATTTGGTTCGTTTTCGGAATTGAATCGGAAATTTCTAGGTGCTGTTTTCCGAAAACTGATCTAAGGAATATACATGGCTTGATATCAGAATTAGTTTTCCGAAAAATATCGGAATTCTTATGCTCATGTAAACGCACTGTATGATACCCCTTGATTTTAAATCCCTGAGGTTGAGGGCTGAATAGTGCATTTTCAATGACAATAGGGCAGAAGAGCACAGCATACAAGACAGGATTACAAGTCCATCTGAAAAGACAGAGTTCTGTGAATCAAGACTACCGTGGTTTTCATTTTCTTTGGATCGCAGTGCTGTTATTGTCGGTAAGATTAAGAAATAAAGATTTCACTCTCCAGCTTTGTTTTTGTGCTGATCTCCCTTGCCTCTAAATACTTTCAATTTTTTATTGGTATTTAGTAGGGTGAACAGTAAGGAGAGAAAGTCGGTAGTCTGGTTCACCCAAGGTAGTGTATGGTTTGTTTTCTTTTGTTGTTAAATTATTTAGACAGTTTACTTGGTTTTAATAAATAAACGAGTGTACAATAGTTAGTGCATTGCTTTATTAGCAACCTATCAGAATTTTGTCCGGTTTGAGATCATGCGTATGTTTGTTTCTCTTTTTATAGGAGACGTGTTGGCCACTGTTTTGTTTCTGTTGAATTGTTTCAATTTGATTTTGCTTTCGTTGAGTTTTGTTATTCTGTTTTCATTATCGCTCCTGTGCTTTGTTATTTATTTGTTTGGTTTGCTTTCATACATGCACTTACCTTGCATGTTGGCATTAAAACTGAAGACTCAAATAAACACTACAGTGCATAGGTTCAATATATTGCAAGCCAACAAACCTGAGTGTAACCCTTTGGGGTAGAAACAAGAACTTTAACTACTTAAAGAATTGTGTTTCTAAAGAAAATCTGAGCAAAAGCGTTGGGAGTCTGTCTTCAGCCTCCCCCAGATCACAATGCCCATAAATATTGCCCTGCCTATTTTGGGTAAGGTTTTTAAGATATGCATGTTTAATTGTATTATTATTCTTTCATTTAATTGGAAGGAACTCAAGTGGGGATCACAATATAAGAGAGACCTTGTAATTCATAGCTCCCCTTACTCCTGGAATAATTAAGGGGTGGCGTAGTCAAGTCAATAGCCCTGTAGAGAGGGCGCTACAGTACGAAGGACTATAAATGGTTATGGCACATTTTTACTTTTATTGTATTTTTCTAATGTCTGTAATTTCTTCCTAAATGTAATCATTATTAATTTACAATGTATTTAACAATTTGATCTGTAGCTGCAGATTATTATATGTTCTTAAAGAGCAGTGGTCTAAACCCATGTCAGGTTCCTAAAGTGATGGCACTGTGTGCGGCACCTCAAACATTTCAAAAATTATATATAAAAACACTGAATGATGGGGTGTACATGCATTCGAAAATTGCCTCCACATTAAGGATTTAGCACATGCATATCACTTGCATTCCTCTTGCTAAAGTAGAAGCATGGTGTTTAGATAGTGTGATTTAAATTCACATGCTTAAAATAGCTTAAAAATACCTATGTGGCAGGATGGCTTGCAGTGGTGAGGTGTGGTGACGTCACGGACCAGGAAGTAACAGAACCAAAACAGTGGATGGGCGGGTGAAAGCTGAAACGCTACGACGTTCAGCTGCTTTTATTAAATCATAATACAAAAAGGATTTAAACAAATAACAAAACACAAAACAAAAAGGCACGTTGGCCAAACAAATAGAAACAAATAAGCGTGCTGGTTTTAACCCAGCACGATACGTAGCAGTTGTTTTATTTTCTCCTCGCTCTCTCCGCTCCCCATACTCTCCTCTGTACACGGACAGCTGCAGGTTCTTATACTCTGACCGAGGGGTTAACTAGCTGTTCATTATCTTATTACCCCTCGGCCACAGTCTGCACGAGTTTAGTAAGGATGCGTGACTGTCAGCTAGTTAAATAATCAGTAGCTGATCAGCCACGTATCCTCACAGGGAAAATACAAATAATAATAAATAAATATATAGGGGCGGGACACTCCGCCACAACCATGTAAGGGCTCCCGAATGGCGCATCCAGTAAAGGCGCTCCGTGTGGAGTGCAGGATGTGCCCTATCTGGACATCGCGAGTTCGAGTCCAGGCTATTCCTTTGCCGACCGAGGATTGGAGCTTCTTGGGTGGCTGCATGGTGAGTCCGCAGTGTGAAGAAATGCGGTTGGCTGACGGCACACGCTTCGGAGGACAGCGTGTGTTCGTCTTCGCCCTCCCGAGTCAGCGCAGGGGTGGTCGTGGTGAGCTGAGCCTAAAAATAACTGGCCATTCTAAATTGGGGAGAAAATAATAAAAAAAATAATTAGCAACGACTAAATTATTTATAAAAAAAATACCATGTAAACAGAAGTCATGCTTTAGATTCCAGCATTCAAGATCCTGTTTACCTGTCATAACTTCATGCTGCTTCCCAGTATAAGCCATACATAAGAAATAATAATATTATAACAAAAACGCAAAAAGATGCCGTCCCGGTTGAAAGAGAACATTGAAACCTCATCATTTATTATTAGTACCATACGTTTGTTTTTAATTAATGTTGTTAAGTTTTGGTGAACTCTTTTTCTTATTTAAATGAAGACTATAAATTGTAACGATGGATATCTACTCTGAATTTGTGTAAGTTTTTATAGCTTGAGCCATTGTATAATAGGAATAATGCACTTCAAGTTGAGCGTCGTGTTGGGATAACATCACTTCCTGGGTGTTGGATGCACTTGGTCTGTAGTTTGTGGAGAAAGTGTGGTTTGTAGGGTTAAGACTAATATTTAAACTTATAATCATACTGTATATTCTAGATTTTTTTTAGTTAGTATTTATTTGTTAAAAAAAAGTATAAAATGAAGTTCTGCAAACCACAGATGTTATTAAAAGGAAGTGTGCTGAGGTGGTGATCTCAGAATGTAATGTTAAGATGTAATTGAGAAACCACAGAGGCTATTTTGATGGATGACAGTCAGAGAGAAATGGTATGCAGAGTAAATGCTTTTATGTGACAGAAGAAAGGTTCAAAAGAAGAGGTTTGAAAAAGAAGGATCACATGAATTATTGCATGAGCAGACTGAATTATAACTAACCAATAATATACCAACACAATGTACAACATAACCAATTCTAGCATAGAAAGAGTGGAATGGCCATGTTAAAGTAACCAATCATAAAGGGATGACAATCTAAACCTTTCCATCTTAGGGAACTAAGT
Organism: Acipenser ruthenus; assembly: GCF_902713425.1. Taxonomy (NCBI): domain Eukaryota; kingdom Metazoa; phylum Chordata; class Actinopteri; order Acipenseriformes; family Acipenseridae; genus Acipenser; species Acipenser ruthenus. The sequence goes on from NW_026708105.1 coordinate 4,157, forward strand.
TAAGATATAAGAAAGTAACACTTGAAGTTCAGCAAGACATCAGGACCTGAATCTGCTGCAGTCCAGAAAAGCCTGGTAGAAGATACTCCATCCTGACCTGAAAGAGGACTCAACCTGCAGAATGTAAGCTGGCCTTTCCTTGTTCTCATATTTCTAATGTTATTATGTTTTAATGCAGGGACATGTTTTAGCAGCCGCTAAAGTCGCAGTATCTTACAGCAAGTTTAAACAAAACCTTTTTTTTTTTTTTTACAGGATGTTCATCTTCCTAACCTTCAGTTTTCTCTGTGCAAATTCTGTCATAGGAGTTCAAAGTAAGTACCATTTTTTTCCACAATGATGTAATCTCACAAGAAATGTGAAATTGTATTAGGTAGTGATAATTTAGCAAAGGCTTCTCTTAAAGAAATTAGTTGTAAAATGAGAAACTCATCTCCACTTGCTGGTGTTTACTGTATTCTGGAAAGAGAAAAGCAGCACCAAAATGGCTGCAATTTGGAGGTCTGCTCGATCCTGAATTTTAAGCCAGACTCAAAACCGACCCGATCCTGAGCAAGCACACCTTTTTTTGGACTCGACCCGACTCAACAGTTAAGCTCTTGCAACTAAAGCATGTGTCAGAACACACAAAAAAAATGTATCAGAAATTTCACTTTTGAACGCACCCTAAAAACTATAGCCTACTATAGTTGGAAAGAAAGCGTAGGTAGCCTGATCGCATGCATTCCCCTTCAGTTCGTGTCATTAGGTTTTGTTACTGCAACATTTGAATAGTGAAAAAAGTATTGCATATATGGTACCAAGGTGGGTATTTTTTTGTTTTTTGGATTTTCACTTCTCCTTAATTTAAGGAAGTTTTGTTGGGCGTTTTCTCAGTAAATCATGCATGGTCAATTTATTACTGATGTAGGTAGTCTCAAATAATTTGTAGTGCCTGCATTTTATTTATTTAAAATGGACTCGCAGAAATGGAAATTCGTTTTTGAATTACATGTCATTACTCTGATGGTGACGGCACAAGTGACACATTTCGAAGTGCTCCGGCACAATAAAATTTAGGCTTTAAAACTGATAATACTATGTTTGGATAAACTTCCCTCAAACAGCAAAGTAAACAGCCTCCATACTTCATAATGTAGAGAATCTCTTTTGGCTGTATCGACAATACATATGAGATGCAGCATAAACGAACAGCCTGGATCCTCCAGCCATGAAGTCATGCGTACGCAGCTTTTAATTGACGTCATCATTATACTGCCAAAGGCAAGCTCATTCATCTGAACACCCCAATCACATGATCACAGCGTACCTTATCGGAATACAGCCGATGGAAACTTCATAAGACCCCCATCAAACAATTACTATTAACAATAACAATAAACGTAACAAAGCAAAAATGTCAATTTGACATAACCTATGTATTTTTGTTTTATAAATTCAAATTTGAAAGAAAAGCAAAACAGTAATCTCCCTAATACCAACACACTCTTTGTATGCTGGACATTTTGAAAGAGTGTTGATGAAGATTTATTATTTAAATACAGATGACTGTAGTACGCGATTGCAATAGGAATGTCAGATGATATGGTAATATGCATATCACTGTGTGCATTATTACATATTATTATAGTTATCCATATCACACTGTATGACATTTCCCCAATAATAATGCATCTCAGTAGCTGATAAAAGAAGCATATGAGGAATATTTCTATGTAACTGGGTTCAGAAAATAATGATGAAGATTATTTAAATCAATGTGTGGGAGCTCCCCAGGAGCAGATCTTGAAATGTATTTATTTGAAAAAAACACTAATTATGCCTTGATTTGATTAAACCATCATTATTTAATAGATTGTTTAAAAACATTATTACAGACATTTACCAGATGAATAATGACGTCTATTACAACCTGCGCACGCATTACATGGCTGGAGCTGCATGACGAGAGCTGCATGGCTATATTTATAAGGTGGGGAGAATTGTGGGTTAACCCAGATGAGTGAAGTACAAGTGATCCAGGGAATGGGAAAGTACAGGAACCCTCTGCTTTCCCAGGACAAGACAAACACTCCTGGAAGAAGGAAACTTTTCACAATCCGTGTCATTGTTTATAACATGATTATGGTAATTAATGAGAAACTTTACTAATGTTTGGGACGTCGTGCATCATGGAACTCGATATAATTGGCCATTCTTAATTGAGAAGAAATGGGGTAAAATAATTTGTCACTGAAAAAAAGGATTCTTACTAACTGACTGAATTTTTGAGTGTGTCAATCTTCTTTTATGAAATGAAAAGAGGGATCTTTGAACTGTGCTTCTGATGCAGCTGAATACCGGTTTCCAAAGGCTCTGCTAACCGATGCCAAGGTCACCATTGATAACATCCATCTGCAGAATAATGACCAACAATGCAAAGCACAAGATGCAGGAAACTGGGTGGTGGTGAGGGTACTATTCAGCGCGTGTGGAACTGCGTCTCGGGTAAGGCTGTTCCTTCATATTATAATGGGAAATTAAATAAATAGTTTTAGTATGTATTTCACTTGTACAGTACCATAGGTTATATGTATGTCAATAGAAAACAGGTTTGCTTTCAAGTGACACCAAATACTGGTTAGTTTTATAATGAATTTGCATTGCAGTAAGGTTTTGGTCATTACAAATTTAGCAATTTGTACAATTGTAAACTGATAATTACTAAAATACTTAGAATACTTAAATACCTAGCTCATGTTGGGTAAATGTTTTATGCAAATGCAATGCAATTGACATTAGTAATATTCTGCACTCACAATGGTATCCTGCAGAACACACAGGATGGACTCTACAAGCATCTGCATCAATAAAATGGTCTCTGTACTGACCTGTACTTAGATCCAGGGCTCAAGCCTTTGAATTACTACTGTACTCTAATGTTGTGAAACCTTTGATCTGCAGCATATTATGAAGAGTGCAGTACTGTATATGGTACTATTGACTGTGTTGTGCTTTGCACCAGCATCAAAATGTGTTACTTAACCTTTTAATTGGGATAAATCATTTGTAATTTGTAAGACGTTTGTAACAATTTAATTTGTAAGAAGTTTCACATTTTCTCATCAGAGATTTAAAAAAAAAAAAAAAAAATCCCTGTCATAGCATAGGCTTCTTCTCGTATGACACTGTGCAGTCAGTTATGTGCTTCTGCCCTAGTGGTACCATTGTTAAAGTTTGGTTTCAGGTAAATGTTTTTAACATATCATTAATAAAATGTATCTTGTAAAACTAAAATGGCCGTGGCTAGTGGGTGCTGAGCACATGCTAATTGTTTTCGGTGGGTGCTTGAGCCCCGGAGCACCCATGGAGCACCCAGTGCCTATTACCCCGTTTACACTACCACACCCGAGCCGAGCTGGGTCTGGAGCTGGAGCTGGCTTGCATGGTTCGCATTTACATTAAAGAAAGGCGAGCCGAGCGACTGACGTACACATAATGAACGTACTGAGTAGCAAGTTGATGATGCAATATGTATGCAATCCATACACATAAGCAAAACATTTGATTTGTCAGTTTCTAGCGAGTAAATATTTTTGCCAAATGTGTAAAACAGGGATGTATGCGGAAATATATTTATAATTTAAAAAATAAACCAAAAAGGTGTGGAGCCCTCATGGTACGGGTGTGCTAGTGTAAACGGGGTATTTGTGTCATAGCATTCAGCATATCTAAAAGAATCTAGAACACCATCAAACCCTTCTTTTAACGTTATCACATTGCTTTTTCAGGTGGAAGGAAACAAGATAGTTTATTCCAACACGGTTTATGGCACTGTTACAGACACCCCAATACCTGTACGTCGTCTTGAGATCCCTTTAACATGCGAGATGACGGCTAATGAGACCTTCAGTTTTCAGTTCAACCCTATGGTTGAGGGTATGGCTGAATCAGGGTAAATACAAGGTCTCTCTACACTTATTCAAAACTAAAGCCTTTAATGATCCAGTCACGGAATTTCCCTATGAAGTGGATCTGAGTGGGAGGCTCTACATTGAATTTGTTGTGGATTCTAAGGATACAAGCCTCCAGGTATCTGCAGATTCCTGCTACTCCTCACCCACAGACACCAAGGGAAAGGACACCTACACCATCATTAAAAACAGGTACGTCTGGTGCTAAACACAAACTTCTTTTACCCAGACCTCATTGAATTTCTAAAATCTGGGGATCCCCGAGTGTCTCTTCTGGTAAAAGCACAGGGTGAGACAGCACAGGTTTGTCTCTTGGCAGTGTTAGGAAGGCTAAGATGGAAGGCATTGCTTTTCCTCATCACTTTTATAATGGATCCTGACAGCCAGGCACATGATTTATTAACAGAGACTGTTATCCAGGGCAACTTACAATACATATATATACAGTACTGTGCAAAAGTTTTAGGCAGGTGTGACAAAATGCTGTAAAGTAAGAATGCTTTCAAAAATAGACATGTTAATAGTTTATATTTAACAATTAACAAAATGCAAAGTGAGTGAACAAAAGAAAAATCTACATCTAATCAATATTTGGTGTGACCACCCTTTGCCTTCAAAACAGCATCAATTCTTCTAGGTACACTTGCACACAGTTTTTGAAGGAAATCGGCAGGAAGGTTGGCCCAAAAATCTTGGAGAACTAACCACAGTTCTTCTGTGGATTTAGGCAGCCTCAGTTGCTTCTCTCTCTTCATGTAATCCCAGACAGACTCGATGATGTTGAGATCAGGGCTCTGTGGGGGCCATACCATCACTTCCAGGACTCCTTGTTCTTCTTTACGCTGAAGATAGATCTTAATGACTTTCGCTGTATGTTTGGGGTCGTTGTCATGCTGCAGAATAAATTTGGGGCCAATCAGATGCATCCCTGATGGTATTGCATGATGGATAAGTATCTGCCTGTACTTCTCAGCATTGAGGAGACCATTAATTCTGACCAAATCCCCAACTCCATTTGCAGAAATGCAGCCCCAAACTTGCAAGGAACCTCCGGCATGCTTCACTGTTGCCTGCAGACACTCATTCGTGTACCACTCTCCAGCCCTTCGCGAACAAACTGCCTTCTGCTATAGCCAAATATTTCAAATTTTGACTCATCAGTCCAGAGCACCTGCTGCCATTTTTCTGCACCCCAGTTCCTGTGTTTTCGTGCATAGTTGAGTCGCTTGGCCTTGTTTCCACGCCGGACAGTAGATGGGTGTACCAGGGTCCCACTGTTTTCTGCCAATTCTGAGCTGATGGCACTGCTGGACATCTTCCGATTGCGAAGGGAAGTAAGCATGATGTGTCTTTCATCTGCTGCAGTAAGATTCCTTGGCTGACCACTGCGTCTACGGTCCTCAACGTTGCCTGTTTCTTTGTGCTTCTTCAAAAGAGCTTGGACAGCACATCTGGAAACCCCTGTCTGCCTTGAAATTTCTGCCTGGGAGAGACCTTGCTGATGCAGTATAACTACCTTGTGTCTTTTTTCTGTGCTCAGTCTTGCCATGGTGTATGACTTTTGACAGTAAACTGTCTTCAGCAACCTCACCTTGTTAGCTGAGTTTGGCTGTTCCTCACCCAGTTTTATTCCTCCTACACAGCTGTTTCTGTTTCAGTTAATGATTGTGTTTCAACCTACATATTGAATTGATGATCATTAGCACCTGTTTGGTATAATTGTTTAATCATACACCTGACTATATGCCTACAAAATCCCTGACTTTGTGCAAGTGTACCTAGAAGAATTGATGCTGTTTTGAAGGCAAAGGGTGGTCACACCAAATATGGATTTGATTTAGATTTTTCTTCTGTTCACTCACTTTGCATTTAGTTAATTGATAAATATAATCTATTAACATGTCTATTTTTGAAAGCATTCTTACTTTACAGCATTTTTTCACACCTGCCTAAAACTTTTGCACAGTACTGTATATATATTTAAAATACATATATATATATATATATATATATACACAGTGGCTCTCAAAAGTATTCACCTTCCTTGGACTTTTCCACATTTTATTGTGTTACAACATGGAATCAAAATGGATTTATTTAGGAGTTTTTGCCACTGATCAACACAAAAAAAGTCGATAATGTCAAAGTGAAAAATAAAATCTACAAATTGTTCTAAATGAATTACAAATATAAAACAGAAAATAATTGATTGCATAAGTATTCACCCCCTTGAGTCAATATTTGGTAGAGGCACCTTTGGCAGCAATTACAGCCATGTCTATTTGGATAAATCTCTACCAGCTTTGCACATCTGGACACTCCAATTTTTGCCCATTCTTCTTTGCAAAATTGCTCAAGTTCCATCAAGTTGGATGGGGATCCAAATAGACTCATGGTTCACCTTTTTATTAAAAAAAGGCCACAAAATACAAATACAAATATAGCTATGTCTGTTTCTTAAATCCTGTTATGCAAAAGTGTACAGAATATACTGTATATATATGTAGCAAGTGGGGGGTGAGGGGGTCTTTAGAGAGAGTGACAATTGGAAACCATGTATACCAATTAACCCTAAAGCCAGACTACGCCACTGAAGGTATTACGCCTTCAGAATTTAGTTTTAATTTACCAGATCACTCAAAATACACAGGTTCGTTATATAGGGCATTAAAACATTATACTGGGCAAAGACAAGGAGTGACAAACAAGAGATCAAAGTATAACACTTTATTTATGAAACACAGCTTCTGTTAAAAGATCACATGCATGATTAAAATACAGGACTCACAATAGCAGGCAAGTAACAAGAGTATATTACAATTAACATCAATGAAATAATCCACAATCAGGTTTCAAAACAGGTAGGCTACAATTACTAGCAGTGGGATAATTAGAAATTGAATTCAGTGCAAATACAATTACCATCAATGAAGTAGTTAAAGATTACATTTCATACAGATAATTGTACAGTTAAACAGACAGCTCATGGAATCAGGACAATTGTGGTAAAACAAGTAATTAGTACCCTAAACAGTTAAACATAATACTAGAACCAAATAACTGGTGCACTCCAAACCAAATGAATATCACACAAAATAATAATAATCCACCACACAAAAATAACCCACAATACAGCAAATCACTCTCCAATAACATTGCTACCAGTGTTACTCTCATTCAGTGAGGATACAGATTAACATGGGGTACTATAGTAAGCACTGAATTACTCGAGTTCACTCTAACCCAATAGAACACCAATCAATCCCCTTTAAATAACCTAAGCTAAGAAAGTACACATTTTCCTTCTAACGGGCAGCGTGCAAGGCTCCGGGAATACAGACGCACACAACTAATTTCAAAACGTTTATAAGCTTAACGCCTATAAGGACTCTCAAATACTACATCAGCCCAAACTTTTCCCAACGCAGGTACAGGTTGATTACAACCACAGACTGCTTAACAGCCATATACACAGCTTTAACTGAAACAGTTTAGACCAAAAGTGAGCTCAAAACGATTATACTACCTCCATTCACAGGGCATACTCGCAAAGAAACGTGTGGAGCCGACATTCCCGCAGCCTTGCAACTCCCGTGACTCCGTTTACACGGCCCTTTAAATGGTAATGAGGTGAAACGATTTATCCAATTGAATGCAGTTAATCAATTACACCTGCCACATTCTCTCAGTGATGAAACTCACTTAACAGGTAGCACCCACTACATATAATCTAAATAAATGTACGTTATCATTCTTTATTGCCTTTGTATATCTGTAACTGAGAGAACTCCACTTTCTGCCATGTGAACACTCTGAATGGGCACACTCAGTGGCCTTGATTGTTTATAATGAGGGTCATAACATCTTATGTATTTTTTTATTATTATTCATTTAAGTAATTTTAAATTTAGCGTGGTCACATAACAGAGCACGGGACCAGATATAAGCAGTCCATTGAAATTGCTAGTCTTTTAAGTGGGCACAGGAGATTCTGCTTCTTTCTCATGGCTAATGTAGCCTGTCCAAAAAACATAATGTACAGGTAGTGGACAAAAAAGTGGAAACACCAATGTAAAGTCACTTAATAGGGCGTTGGGCCACTATGGTATCCTGCTCTGTGGAGTTCTCGATGGACCATTTTTGATGAAACTGGCTGCTCGCGCCCCAGGTTGAAATTTACAGTCAATTGAGCTGCAGTTGCTTGCCTGTTTTGCCTTGCACTTCGAATTAATGCACAGATATTACGATCCTGGAGTATGCGCTTCCACCTGCTGTTGCCCTTTGCTGATGATGTCTTTCCCTCGGAGTACCATGCCGACATCACCTTAGACACCGTTGCTCGTGAAACATCAACAAGTTGAGCTGTCTTGGTTACTGAAGCTTCTGAAAAACACACCCCAACAATCACCCCTCTTTCAAACTCACTGAGGTCTCCTCTTGCATAATTATAGGCAACCAGGCCTGTCTAGCATTTTTATACATGATCCTAAGCATGCTGGGATGTTATTTGCTTATTTAACGCATGAGCCACACCTGTGTGGAAGCCCTTGCTTTCAATATACTTGGTGTCCCTCATTTACCCAGGTGTTTCCATTTTTTTTTGTCCACTACCTGTATGTTATGTGATAGAGTGCATCACAAGTTTTGGGTTAGGTGAAATGATCTGTCAGTGTCTGAAGCATTAGGATAACTCTAAAGGAAGTGTCCCGTGGCTCATCAGATGTGATTTACTGTAACAGTAAAACTTCTTTTATTTAGGAAAGAGGTCATCGAGAGGATGAAGCTAGTGTCTTGCTGGTGCCCTCTGCATATTGTGCCAGCTACCATTCTTATCCTGGTGATACACTAGAAATACTAATCAAGACAAAGGCCCAGTATACCAGACAAGGGGTGAAAATGCAAGTGTAAATATCTTCATGTATATGGAAATTTGAATTTGCTCAATGCAAATATGATGCATTTACTACCAAACTAAATACAAATGCAAATATGTGATGAATACCAAATGCATTTCAAATACACTTCCATACAACAGATATTAGTTGATTGAGCTCTCAATTACTTCATTGAACCCTCAGTTGAACTAATTCAATTTACTATGTCTAATATTGTATTAAGTAACTTGAAATCTTCAATTGTTTACATGTATAAGTGAAACCATTTAATGCCCTTACAAAGAGTTTAATGGTATTGTGTGAGTGCTCTTGAATAGAGGACCCAGATCAGGTCCCCAACAAAGTACTGCCACCTGGTGATCTTGCAGCCTGGACGCTAGTGGTAGCTAATGGAGCAACTATTGATCCTGGTGAAGGTGTTCCAACCTCAAGCTTTCAGGAGAAGCTTACAAAGCTGCTGCAGGAAGAAGGGAAGACGTTGCGTGAGGCCCAGGCTCTATACCCAGCTGAAGCATTGCAAACCACGTCCCCTGAAGCCATACTTCGTGCAGTTGGAGACGTTTTAGAGAAAACGACGAAATCACACAACGAGACTAATGCGTATCGGCGGTTACGAACATTCTCAGGAAGCATTCCTACTCCCTCGGGAGAGGAGGGTTTTGATAGTTGGATGGATCAAACCCGTCTTATGGTTCAAGAGTGTGACTGCTCCAGTAGAGAGAAAAGGAGGAGAATTGGGGAGAGCTTGAAAGGAGCTGCTTTGGAGATTATTCAAGCAGTGAGGGACGCCAACCCTGATGCTAGCCCGATGGACTACCTGGAAGCACTTGGACGCACGTTTGGAACCCCTGAGTCTGGTGAGGATCTTTATTTTGCATTCAGATCATTAAGACAACAGCCTGGAGAAAAGCTGTCTGATTTTTTGAGGAGGCTAGAGAGGTCTTTAAAGAAAGTAGTGCTGAAAGGAGGCATTGCGTCAAGCCGCATTTATCTTGTGAGCATTGAACAGCTTATACGAGGTGCTACTGAGTCTGAGCTGATGCTGATACTGGTGAGATTAAGGGAAAGGAAGGATAACCCCCCTTGCATTCCTGACTCTCCTGAATGAAAGAGGAGGAGCAAGAAGCTGCTCGTCATAAACTGAGCACCAGTGTAAAGCGGATACAAGTCAGAGATGACGAGAACCTGAAACGGTCTGTTTCATGAACTGAAAGCTCAAGTTAAAGAGTTGCAAACTGGCTTTGTTGCCATGATGATGTAGCATAGTCAGTCAAAGGAATCAAGTGTTACTGGAAGTCAAGCAAAGAAGGTTAAGCCTGTTACATTGCAGCCTGATCAAGACTGTGAGATAGAAGCATTGAAGCGTCAGGTACAAGACTTGCAAAAGAAGGTCACTGTATTGAATATGACACCAGTACCATCAATTGTGGACGGGCAAATGCTGAGAACCGCTGGAGCAGCTCGTGCCCACAACAGCAGTAGGCCTCAGGCAGCTAAAGAGTCTGGGGATTACTTCTGCTATCGCTGCGGAGAAGATGGGCATATCGCCAACAAATGCAGCACACCGGAAAACCTTGCTAGGGTGACTAAAAAGCTCATTCGTTCCCTGCGTAAGATGAAACGTGAACAGAGAGGACTAGGCAAGGAGCCTGCCGAGTCTCCTAAGGTGAACTGCTCGGTCAGGAAGAATGCAATAGCCTTAAAGAGGACATGCCACCTTCCCAAAGGGCTAATTGGACCATCATCAGTGATCACAGTGAAGATTTGTGGATGGCCATGTCGTGCTCTGCTAGATAGTGGTTCACAAGTGACCATTATCTTTGATAAGTGGTACTCTCGGTTTCTACCACACCTGCCCATTCACCCAGTCGAAGGATTGGCCATCTGGGGCCTGAGTGACACCAGCTATCCCTATAGAGGATACGTAGTATTAGATTTAGAATTTCCCAAAGATGTTGCAGGAATTCATGTCTATCTCTGTTTTGGCTTTGATCTGCCCAGAACCACGTAGCGCTGAGCAGGTACCTGTCATAATTGGGACTAATGCAAGTATGTTTCAACGTCTAGCCAAACTCTGTGAAGAGACAGCTGGCCCTGACTTTGTTACCTCTCTGCATATCCACCCTTTGTGTTCTCAAGCTTACAGAAAACAGTGGGAACCAAGGAGTAAACTGCAAGACGACTGCATCGGTCAAGTGAAGTGGTTGGGCTCGGGACCACTGACTATTGTGCCCAGAAGCGAGTGTAATGTTATCTGTGGAGTCCGCAGTCCCCTGCTGTTGGAAAAGGGCATCTTCATGATTGAGACACCGCCTAACATAGCACTGCCAAAGTGGGTGTTAGTACAACCTGGAATCCTACCAGCCTCGGCCATTGATGTCAACAGGCTTACTGTTAGATTGAGGAATGAATCGATGAAAGAAACCACATTGCCTATATGGACAGTGCTGGCCCACCTATACAAGACGGACACAGTAGCTCAGGCTCAAAGACAGGACCAACAGATACCTGCCCTTGATCCCCAGCTGTTTGATTTTGGGACATCTTCCATTCCAGAGACGTGGAAGGAGAGACTGAGCAGAAAACTGGCTGAACGAGCCAATGTATTCTCAACTCATGAGTGGGACGTGGGACTGGCTGCAGGAGTTGAACACCCCATCCGGCTTAGTGACTCAAGACCTTTCAGGGAGAGGTCACGAAGACTTGTTGGCAGCAGGCATTATTAAGGAGTCTCGTAGCCCATATGCCTCAACCATAGTTGTAGCCAGGAAAAAGAACGGATCAGTACGAATGTGCATAGACTATTGCACTTTGAACAGCAGGACCATACCAGACCAGTACACCATGCCGCGCATTGATGACGCGTTGGACTGTTTGTCTGGTAGCAAGTGGTTTTCAGTACTAGATCTGCGCAGCGGATATTACCAGATACCTATGGCAGAGGAAGACAAGGAGAAGACAGCATTCATTTGTCCTCTTGGTTTCTACCAATTCGAACGTATGCCGCAGGGTATCACGGGTGCCCCAGCCACTTTTCAGCGGCTAATGGAGAAAGCCATGGGGGATATGAACCTTCTCCAAGTGTTAGTCTACCTTGATGACATAATCGTATTTGGTAAGACGTTGGAAGAACACAAAGAGCGACTTTTGAAAGTTCTTGATCGGCTGGAAGAATGCGGCCTGAAAGTGTCAATAGACAAGTGCCAATTCTGTCAGCCTCAGGTCAAATATGTTGGCCATACTGTCTCTGAACACGGTGTAGCAACTGACCCTGCAAAAGTTGAAGCCGTGGTCAATTGGGAGCAACCTACGAACCTGAAGTCATTAAGATCCTTTCTGGGATTCTGTGGCTATTACAGTAGATTTGTGGCAAACTACTCAGCCATTGTCAGACCATTGACAGAACATACCAAAGGCTATCCACCAGTACAGCGTGGAAAGAAGACCTCCAAAGACAGTGAAAAGTCCTACTTTAAAGAGTCGGAGCCCTTTGGAGACCGTTGGAATGATCAGTGCACCAAAGCATTCCAGAAGATCATTCGCTGCCTTACCAATGCACCGGTATTGGCTTTTGCTGACAGTACTAAGCCCTACATCTTACATGTAGATGCTAGCATGAATGGGTTGGGTGCTGTATTAATCCAGGAATACCCCGAAGGATTGAGACCAGTAGCTTTTGCTAGCCAGAAGTTATCCATGCCCGAACAGCGATACCCAGTACACCAACTTGAGTTCTTGGCAATTAAATGAGCCGTCGTGGATAAATTTCACAATTATCTTTATGGAGCCAAGTTCACAGTGAGAACGGCTAATAATCCTCTCACCTATGATTTGACAACTGCAAAGCTGAATGCTACAGGTCACAGATGGCTTGCAGCTCTTGCCACCTATGATTTTAATATCCAGTACAGACCTGGACGAAACAACGTCGATGCTGACTTACTGTCGCGAAGATTGCATTCTAGTAATCTGACCAGTGAATGGAAAGAAAGAAATCTTGCCTTCAGGTATAAAAGCTGTATGCCATTGGGTGGAAGTAACTGAGTCTCCTGAATTCAACACACGTGTGGTGGATCAATTGGGAGCATCACCTATAGCTATACCCGACTGCTATGCATTTCCAGCCCTTCTGCAATTGAGCCCACTAGAACAGCTGAGCAATAAAGACCTGCAGAAAGCTCAGGAAGTGGACCCAGTGATTGGAGAGATTGGATGTGTTATTAAAAGTGGTCGAGGGCCACAGGCAGTGAAGCACAAACACCCCGACATCACCCTGTTACTGCGTGAGTGGGAGAAACTTGTGATGCAGAATAACCTGTTGTACCGAGTGACTGAAAGAGCTCATGGAAAGGAAGTCCATCAGCTTGTACTGCCTAGCAGATACCGGATGATGGTTTTACAAGCCATGCATGATGAGTTGGGTCACCTGGGAGTGGAGAGAACTACTCAGCTCATAAAAGATCGGTTTTACTGGCCGAAGATGGCATCAGAAGTGGACCAATACATTAAGAACTGTGGAACATGTATCAGACGCAAGACGTTACCCCACAGAGCTGCTCAACTGAACCAGATCAGTAGTGAAGGGCCTCTGGACCTTGTATGCATTGACTTCTTGTCCCTAGAACCTGACTTGAAGGGGATAAACAACATCCTGGTCATCACTGATCATTTTACTCGGTATGCACAGGCCTTTCCCACAAGAGATCAGAAGGCCACCACAGTTGCCAAAGTATTGTGGGAGAATTATTTTATCCATTATGGATTTCCTGCCCGAATCCATTCCGACCAGGGTTGCGATTTCGAGAGTCGGTTAATAAAGGAACTCTTAAGTATGCTGGGAATACGGAAGTACAGAACTACTCCGCGTCATCCTCAAGGGGACCCACAACCTGAGAGATTTAATCATCGGACTCTACTATCCATGTTAGGAACCCTTGACCCGTCCAAGAAGCAGAGATGGAGCCAACATGTCAGTCAGTTAGTGCACGCCTATAACTGCACCAAGAATGACGCTACAAGGTACTCCCCATACTATTTAATGTTTGGGAGAGAAGCTCGTCTTCCGGTGGACCTCTGTTTTGGTGTGTCACCTGACTGTGAATCGTACACAACATACCAGCAGTACGTCGCCAAGCTGAAATCCGAGTTGAAAGAAGCCTATCGGTTATCCACTAATGCTGCCTGCCAAAATCACTTGAGTAACAAAAGACGTTACGATCAGCATGTGCGTAACCAGACATTAGAAGTAGGTGATCGTGTACTTCTACGCAACCTAGGGATACAAGGAAAGCATAAGTTGGAGGACAGATGGAAATCGGTACCACATGTAGTAGTGGAGAAGATGCCTAACTTACCTGTGTACCCTGTCAAGCCTGAGAAAGGAATGGGTATTGTGAAGACAGTTCACAGAGATCACCTGTTACCCATTGGCTACCTAGTGAGGATGCCTGTCAATTCAGAAGTGAAAAAACCGTCACCTAGACCTGTCACCAGAACACAGGCCAAACGGTACCAGAAGAAGGAGGTGCCTAAGAACGTAACACATGAAGATGAAAGCTATGAAGAACAGGGAGACACTTAATCGGAGTCTGATGATGGAGGAGTGTGCTACCATGACCATCCCACTTTAAATGAGAGCATCAATAAGCCCACTGGTTATGACATGCACCCAGAGCTTGGAACTGACCCTGATGGAGCAGAGCTTGTCTTAGAAGAGAGCATTGCCATCTCTTCCCAAGAGCTTGAAAGTTCTGACGGAGAGACTGCCTTGTAGGAAGAGGACGCCCAACACCCAATTGAAGACCCTGTGGTGGACACAGAGCCTAACGAGGGAGACGTCTCTATATTGGCGGAGGGTGGGGATCCTACAATTGAACGTCGTGCTAAGAGAGAAGTGAAGCCTGTCATCTGTTTAACCTATGTTGAGCCAGGAAAACCTTCTGATGTGCCTTTGACCATAATACATCGGGGAATGGTCATTCAAATCAGTAGCAGCTATCCTGAAGTGCAATGTCAGAGTCAGTGCGCTACGTTATGGTGCAATCCATTAGCAAACTGTCACAATTGTAGCTGTAAATACAACCATCTGGTAAAAAGTTAAGTCTGACATCCAGACATTCTAGAAGGGGGAGGATGTAGCCCTGCTGCAAATTTGCGCTATTCCTTTAAATAAAAATGTTGTATTTCTTGTAACATAGTTAGAATGAACCAGAATCACATTTACTAGCTTGCTACACCTAAACACAATTCTATTGGACAGGTTTCCCCTCTGAACCAATTAGCCAACAGGTAGTGGAATTTGGGGGTGTGACTTAGCCTTTTGATTGGGTTTGTGCGAAAGAGAGAAAGAAGGTTCGAGAGAGTGTGAGGAGAGACAGACGCAACGTGAGGGAGTGAAAGAAAAGGTTTATAGTAAAAGAAATATCATCTAAACTATATATTTTGTACTTTACTAGCAGAGTATAAGAGGCTAATATATTTCAGTAAACCAAACGTTTGCTGTAGACAGTCACCATTTTATGGTATAGTCTTTTTTGTTTATTATTAATTTACTTTTCTGCTGGCGTTTGGAACTGTTGCTGAGACCCAGATAGCACTCGGGGTGACCAGGAGAAAGCCCCGAGTACCTCTGGCCACGCTGGAAAAGAAGATTTTTCAGCTGTCGTTGTGTTTATTGTGTCCTTCTACGAACCTACCTTGGAAGCAAGAAACGGAACGGTGTTGCTGGTCGTGAGTACTGCTTGCATTCAAAACAACGTTTTTTGAAAGTATAATTTTGTTGCTTATTTGACATAAATAAGTGAAGGGGCATTTTTTTTTTTTTTTTTATTATTGCCACTACGTACCCGAGCGACGGTTCAGGCCTGCAACGTGATATTTCTTTTATATTGGTGCACATGTTCAGTACACGTGAGTACACGTGTGTGCATGTGTGTGTGGGCCCACTGTAGTGCAAGAGTTTAATTATTTTGCATAGCAACGCATATTATTTAAGAGTAAATATATTATTTGTAATATTGATTGTATGTTATTTATTTTAATACCTAGCCTTTGTTTATTGTGTGTTTATGTTATTATTGAAAATACCTTATTATTGCGCATTTATTTGAGTAAATTGTTTACTTATTTCTATTGGTGTGTGTTGTGTGAGTGGATACTGGGGTTAGTATTTGATAATAATTCCTATTAAGGGGTTGTGGCAAAGTGGTAAAGACGTGCAGGTGAGTGCAGGGCAGAATAATCACACAGACAACGTTGGTACAGGTGCAAGGGTGTTTATTTAATTTAATAAATGTCCAGAGCCTTAAGGCAAACCTGTAAATAATAATAGTGTTGGAAGTGGCACAGCGGCGTGTATCACTTCTGATTATAATCCCACGGGTTTGACCCGTAACCCAAAGTCCCGTTCTTTTCCCCACACAAAACACAAACACAGACACAATTCCGACAGTGCGTGATTTTAGTGCTAGTGGTGCAAAAAGACAGTTCCTGTAGTGGAAAGGTGAGTGGTGATGTCCGGGTTTTTAGCTGGCCTGCGGCTGCAGCTCCGGATCGTGCTCAGTATTCTTGGTGAGAAACGACACACAAGACAAACAGTGTAAATACACAGACAAGCAAAACACTCACGGTTTTTAGTACAAACAAGACGGGCTCCTTCTAGGTTATTTGGTTTAACCATCTGCAAAGGAACAGATCACTCAAGCCATGCCCCCTATTTATACCCTCGCCCATGACCCCGAGGTTAACGAGCGCATCCGCTCCTCCAGTCCTCGGATGCCACGCCGCTTACCGTCTGGGTCACTGAGCTCGGGTGCCATGGCTCCGCCCCCTTCCGAACTGACCGACTTCCATCTACCCTACGGAATAAATTGTCGTGCCATTTCATTAAGGGTACTCTGTTCCTCGTATACCGTGCTCTCACAGGTCGAGAGGGAGATCTAACACTAAGACTCATTCGATCTCTGTCACATATCCCACCGCTCAGAGTGGAGCCGAAGGAACACTCGGCTAAACCTACCTTTCCCATTACTCCCCCCTCCCGGGAAAAATAATCCGCATTTTGGTGGTCTTTCCCTGCACGGTGTACCATATGGTACATGAAGGGCTGCAATGCCAGATACCACCGAGTTATCCGGGCATTGCTGTCCTTCATTGTGCTTAACCACTTGAGTGGGGCGTGGTCAGTGACAAGATCAAATGAGTGTCCCAGCAGGTAGTCTCTTAAAGAGTGAGTAGCCCATTTAATGGCCAAACACTCTTTTTCGACGACGGAGTAGTTGCGCTCCCGAGGGAGCATTTTTTTACTTATATATAGAACAGGATGTTCTACTCCGCCTACCATTTGAGACAGGACTGCACCCAACCCGACATCCGAAGCATCGGTGTGGAGGATGAATCTCTTAGTGAAGTCTGGCGTGATGAGAGCAGGGGCCTGGCAAAGTCTCTGCTTAACAGTATTAAACGCCCCCTGACATTCTTCTGACCATTTAATTAAATTTGGTGCGCTCTTTTTGGTGAGGTCAACTAAGGGATTAACCACTGTGGCATACTCGGGGATAAAGCGGCGGTAATAACCGGCTAACCCCATTAGCGACCGCACTTGAGCCTTGGTTTTGGGGATTGCCGCGTCTACCAAGGCCTGGACCTTGGAGACAACGGGTTTCACCCTGCCATTCCCCATTACAAATCCCAAATATTGTGTTTCTCTTTTGGCAAACGCACATTTTCGCAAGTTAGCTGTCAGCCGGGCTGCCCTTAGAGACTGAAGGACGGCTGTGATCCTAGCCAAATGCTCTCGCCAGGTGGAGCTGTAAATGACCACATCATCAATATACGCTGCCGCATATTCACGATGTGGGTGTAAAACCTGGTCCATCAGTCTCTGGAAGGCGGCGGGCGCACCATGTAACCCAAACGGCATGGTTGTAAAATGAAACAGCCCCTCTGGTGTTGAAAATGCGGTTTTCTCTCTAGAACTACGAGTTAACGGGATCTGCCAATATCCCTTCGTCAGATCCAGAGTGGAGATAAACCTCGCCGTCCCCAGTCTATCTAGGAGTTCGTCGACCCGAGGCATGGGATACGCATCAAACTTGGCAATAGCGTTTACCTTGCGGAAATCAACGCAGAAGCGGTTGGTGCCGTCCTTTTTGGCCACTATCACAATTGGACTGCACCACTCGCTCCTGGAAGGCTCAATCACCCCAAGTTCGAGCATGTCCCATACCTCTTTGCGAACGCCACTCCGTCGACTTTCCGGGATCCGGTAAGGTCTCTCTCGCACTGTGACACCTGGGGGAGAGATAATGTCATATTCAGCAAGGTTAGTTCTACCGGGCGTGTTAGAAAAAACATCGCTAAATTCCTCAATTAACCTGCGTAGTTCACGTTGCTGATCAGGAAGTAACTGTTCCCCCATCGAAATGTTCTTTGTGCCAGAGGGTTCTGGCTCGGGCCCTAAATCATCCTCTATATTGCCTGGGGCTATGAATAAAACCTCTCTTGCCTGCCAGGGCTTTAATAAATTTATGTGATAAATTTCTTTTTTATTACGGCGATCGGGCTGTCTAATTTCGTAATTCACCTTTCCTATAGCCCGAATCACCTCATATGGCCCTTGCCATTTAGCACATAGTTTGGATTCCGCTGAGGGAAGTAGCAGCATTACCTTGTCTCCAGGTCGAAAAGTTCGGATTAATGCATTTTGATTGTAATGCTGCTGTTGTCGATGCTGAGCCGATCTGAGATTGTCTTGGGCCAAACGACCGACCAAATCTAGGCGATCTCTCAGTAGGAGCACATGCTGCACTACATTTTTGGACGAGCCTTTGTGCTCCTCCCACCCCTCTCTCAACAGATCGAGAATGCCGCGAGGCTGTCGGCCGTACAAGAGCTCGAAGGGGGAGAACCCTGTCGAACTCTGCGGCACCTCTCTCACTGCAAAAAGGAGGTAGGGAAGAAGCGATGCCCAATGTTTTTGCTCTTGATTCACAAATCGTCTCAGCATCGCCTTTAGAGTCTGATTAAAACGTTCCACCAAACCGTCCGTCTGTGGATGGTAAACCGACGTTCTGATGGGACGTATTTTTAGTAATTTATATACCTGCTGTAGCGTATTTGACAAGAAATTAGTTCCATGATCAGTCAATATCTCGTTGGGGATCCCTACTCTTGCCATAATCTGCACTAGTTCTTTGGCTATCGCAGCAGCACTAGTGGACCTCAATGGAACTGCCTCTGGGTATCGCGTTGCGTAATCTACCACCACTAATATATGCGTATACCCGGAGTCAGAAGGTAGCAAAGGGCCGACTATGTCCACTGCGATGCGTTCAAAGGGGGTGGAAATAATCGGCAGTGGGACCAAAGGGGCGGGGCGCACTCGACCCGGCGCTACTCTCTGGCAGTCTGGGCATGTGGCTACATATTTCGACACTTCTTTATAAACACCTGGCCAAAAGAATCAAGCCAATATCCGTTCCCTTGTCTTGTCAACTCCGAGGTGCCCCGCAAAAGGGATATCATGCGCCAGCCTCATGACCTCCAGCCGACAAGACGGGGGAACCAATAATTGTGTTACAGGATGTCCTGTGCCCGCGGCCAGGTTTACCCTATATAGTAATTGCCCCTTGATAATGAAGTGTGGAAATACTAGTGCCCCAGCGCCTTCAACATCCTTACCTTCAATAGACCGGACCTGTCCCCGAATGTGCACCAGTGATGGGTCATTGTCCTGCTCCCACACTAGGTTCACATTCGAGTGCCACATGTCCGGTATATTGAGCGGGGCGGGAGTAACATCTGCCCTTAATGGCCCAGTAACCTCGCCCTCTCGGTCACACTGCGTTCCGACCCCCTTCGACTGACGTTTTTCACCGTTATAACAGGCTCCCACCAGCCCCCAGCCTTGTCTCATTAACGCTCCCTCCCATTTCCGCAGCCTTCTCTCTTTGTTTGTTTTTTTCGGCCGGAACAGGGAAGAGAACATTTCCGCTTGAAAGGGAAAAACATTACCAATCATTTCCCCTTCTACTTTTTCTGCCACATTTGCGTGTGTGGCCGGGACTGCCCTTAATTTCAATAAATCTTTATAGTTGGGCCAGTCCCGACCCAGAATAATGGGATGTGGTAACCTTTCCGCTACCCCAACTACCAGGGAACGTTTCATCGGACCGACCGATAAATATGCTTTTACTGTGGGGTATGTTGCCGTGTCTCCATGGATACAGGAGATCGCCACCTGACCTTGTGGCTGCCACACCATACCGCCCAAGAGAGATGCTCTAATTAAGGTCTGACCACACCCTGTGTCCACTAATGCATGGGTCTTCACATTTCCAAAAATCACCTTAACAATACAAGGCCCCTCCCGACCATTTTTCCCTCGCTTACCCGCTTCAGATGCCAGATTACAGACGGCCACGTCACACTCCATCGCAGATGGGCATGACCTAGCCTGATGTCCCGGCTGGCGGCACCTAAAACAGGTAGGGGGAAAGGAGGGCACAGTATTAAATGGTCTGTCCCGCTGCTGGTATGGCAACGGGGCAGGGGCAGCACCTCTACCCCAGCTGGGGGCCAACCTTGGTCTCCATGAAGAGGAGGCAAGGTCGCCCATTGGGGTTGGTGCTCTCGGAGGTCGTTGACCCGGTCCTGGTGGTGGGGCTGATGGAGCAGAGAGAGGAGGTGGGGCTCGGCTGCTCCGTTGATGTAGCGGGGTGAGTAGCCCGGTCTGGGCGGATACCAGGGAGTCCTCGAAGTCCTCAGCGAGCTTGACTGCCTGTTCCAGGGTGTCGGGGTTGTGGCGCCGTATCCATCCTTGGGTCTCGGCGCAGACCACATGACAAAACTGCTCAATAACGATGGCCTCCCCCATCTGGGCAGTTGTTTTTAGCGCCGGGGTGAGCCAGTGTATCATGTGGTCACAGAGTTTCTGCGCGACCACCCTGGGGCGTACGTTCGGGGACCTCCTGTACTCCCTGAACCTCACTCGGTGCGTTTCCTCCGTAATATTCAGACGGCGGAGAATAGCCAGTTTCACCAGGTCATATTGAGCGGCGTCGTCATCCCCCATCGCCTGGTAGGCTGCCTGCGCTTCCCCAATCAGGCAGGGTCCCAGCTGGCTTGCCCAGAACTGTCGGGGCCATGACGCGGTGGTAGCCAGCCGCTCAAATGCCACCAGGTATGCTTCTGGGTCATCATCCGCCGTCATTTTGTGCGTCCTCGCTTTGGGCGCTACAAAGCCGCGTTCTGCTGACGCTGTGGGAGGTATTGCCAGCCCGACCCTCTCGATCAGCGCGGTGTACCTCTCCTCTCTCCGTCTCTCCTCTACCTCCCGTCTGCTGTCCAGCTGCTCCAGCAGCGCCGACAGTGTTGCGTAATCCATCCCTCACTTCTGACAACCACGTGTGGCAAAGTGGTAAAGACGTGCAGGTGAGTGCAGGGCAGAATAATCACACAGACAACGTTGGTACAGGTGCAAGGGTGTTTATTTAATTTAATAAATGTCCAGAGCCTTAAGGCAAACCTGTAAATAATAATAGTGTTGGAAGTGGCACAGCGGCGTGTATCACTTCTGATTATAATCCCACGGGTTTGACCCGTAACCCAAAGTCCCGTTCTTTTCCCCACACAAAACACAAACACAGACACAATTCCGACAGTGCGTGATTTTAGTGCTAGTGGTGCAAAAAGACAGTTCCTGTAGTGGAAAGGTGAGTGGTGATGTCCGGGTTTTTAGCTGGCCTGCGGCTGCAGCTCCGGATCGTGCTCAGTATTCTTGGTGAGAAACGACACACAAGACAAACAGTGTAAATACACAGACAAGCAAAACACTCACGGTTTTTAGTACAAACAAGACGGGCTCCTTCTAGGTTATTTGGTTTAACCATCTGCAAAGGAACAGATCACTCAAGCCATGCCCCCTATTTATACCCTCGCCCATGACCCCGAGGTTAACGAGTGCATCCGCTCCTCCAGTCCTCGGATGCCACGCCGCTTACCGTCTGGGTCACTGAGCTCGGGTGCCATGGCTCCGCCCCCTTCCGAACTGACCGACTTCCATCTACCCTACGGAATAAATTGTCGTGCCATTTCATTAAGGGTACTCTGTTCCTCGTATACCGTGCTCTCACAGGTCGAGAGGGAGATCTAACACTAAGACTCATTCGATCTCTGTCACAGGGGTGCACGTGTATTGAGATGTCCCTTACATAGGTGGAGGCACCGCATTAAAGAAAGAGTACACATATATTTCTAACAGACCAATTATAATTTAAATAAGTATTGGGAACCCATTCCTCGCCACTTACAGTGAGTTAGGTGTTGTTTACTCAATACACTAACAGGAGTGGGAGGGGCATTACATAAATGGAGGCTCCGCTGGGATACTATTTGTCATTTTGTTAGAGAATAGAGTGTCAGTATTCACTCAATAAGCCCTATTTTGAATGCCAGTGCATCATGAATCAGTCAGCCAGTACAGCTGAGCGAGCACAACTGCTTAATTGGTGCAGAGGTGAAGAAATAGACTCTGCCCATGCAGTATTAGTGATTGGTATACCGGAAGGTACCGATATAGCCTTTATTGAAGAAACCATGCACACTATTAAGCTGCTTGGACGCATGAGAGTAAGAGGGAAAACATTTAATGCCCTTACAAAGAGTTTAATGGTATTGTGTGAGTGCTCTTGAATAGAGGACCCAGATCAGGTCCCTAATGAAGTACTGCCACCTGGTGATCTTGCAGCCTGGACGCTAGTGGTAGCTAATGGAGCAACTATTGATCCTGGTGAAGGTGTTCCAACCTCAAGCTTTCAGGAGAAGCTTACAAAGCTGCTGCAGGAAGAAGGGAAGACGTTGCGTGAGGCCCAGGCTCTATACCCAGCTGAAGCATTGCAAACCACGTCCCCTGAAGCCATAATTCGTGCAGTTGGAGACGTTTTAGAGAAAACGGCGAAATCACACAACGAGACTAATGCGTATCGGCGGTTACGAACATTCTCAGGAAGCATTCCTACTCCCTCGGGAGAGGAGGGTTTTGATAGTTGGATGGATCAAGCCCGTCTCATGGTTCAAGAGTGTTACTGCTCCAGTAGAGAGAAAAGGAAGAGAATCGGGGAGAGCTTGAAAGGACCTGCTTTGGAGATTATTCAAGCAGTGAGGGACGCCAACCCTGATGCTAGCCCGATGGACTACCTGGAAGCACTTGAACGCACGTTTGGAACCCCCGAGTCTGGTGAGGATCTTTATTTTGCATTCAGATCATTAAGACAACAGCCTGGAGAAAAGCTGTCTGATTTTTTGAGGAGGCTAGAGAGGTCTTTCAAGAAAGTAGTGCTGAAAGGAGGCATTGCGTCAAGCCGCATTGATCTTGTGCGCATTGAACAGCTTATACGAGGTGCTACTGAGTCTGAGCTGATGCTGATACAGGTGAGATTAAGGGAAAGGAAGGATAACCCCCTTGCGTTCCTGACTCTCCTGAATGAAATCCGCAAAGAGGAGGAGCAAGAAGCTGCTCGTCATAAACTGAGCACCAGTGTAAAGCGGATACAAGTCAGAGATGACGAGAACCTGAAACGGTCTGTTTCATGAACTGAAAGCTCAAGTTAAAGAGTTGCAAACTGGCTTTGTTGCCATGATGATGCAGCATAGTCAGTCAAAGGAATCAAGTGTTACTGGAAGTCAAGCAAAGAAGGTTAAGCCTGTTACATTGCAGCCTGATCAAGACTGTGAGATAGAAGCATTGATGCATCAGGTACAAGACTTGCAAAAGAAGGTCACTGTATTGAATATGACACCAGTACCATCAATTGTGGACGGGCAAATGCTGAGAACCACTGGAGCAGCTCGTGCCCACAACAGCAGTAGGCCTCAGGCAGCTAAAGAGTCTGGGCACCATGTCGTGCTCTGCTAGATAGTGGTTCACAAGTGACCATTATCTTTGATAAGTGGTACTCTCGGTTTCTACCACACCTGCCCATTCACCCAGTCGAAGGATTGGCCATCTGGGGCCTGAGTGACACCAGCTATCCCTATAGAGGATACGTAGTATTAGATTTAGAATTTCCCAAAGATGTTGCAGGAATTCAAGTCTATCTCTGTTTTGGCTTTGATCTGCCCAGAACCACGTAGCGCTGAGCAGGTACCTGTCATAATTGGGACTAATGCAAGTATGTTTCTGCGTCTAGCCAAACTCTGTGAAGAGACAGCTGGCCCTGACTTTGTTACCTCTCTGCATATCCACCCTTTGTGTTCTCAAGCTTACAGAAAACAGTGGGAACCAAGGAGTAAACTGCAAGACGACTGCATCGGTCAAGTGAAGTGGTTGGGCTCGGGACCACTGACTATTGTGCCCAGAAGCGAGTGTAATGTTATCTGTGGAGTCCGCAGTCCCCTGCTGTTGGAAAAGGGCATCTTCATGATTGAGACACCGCCTAACATAGCACTGCCAAAGGGGGTGTTAGTACAACCTGGAATCCTACCAGCCTCGGCCATTGATGTCAACAGGCTTACTGTTAGATTGAGGAATGAATCGATGAAAGAAACCACATTGCCTAGTGGGACAGTGCTGGCCCACCTATACAAGACGGACACAGTAGCTCAGGCTCAAAGACAGGACCAACAGATACCTGCCCTTGATCCCCAGCTGTTTGATTTTGGGACATCTCCCATTCCAGAGACGTGGAAGGAGAGACTGAGCAGAAAACTGGCTGAACGAGCCAATGTATTCTCAACTCATGAGTGGGACGTGGGACTGGCTGCAGGAGTTGAACACCCCATCCGGCTTAGTGACTCAAGACCTTTCAGGGAGAGGTCACGAAGACTTGTTGGCAGCAGGCATTATTAAGGAGTCTCGTAGCCCATATGCCTCACCCATAGTTGTAGCCAGGAAGAAGAACGGATCAGTACGAATGTGCATAGACTATCGCACTTTGAACAGCAGGACCATACCAGACCAGTACACCATGCCGCGCATTGATGACGCGTTGGACTGTTTGTCTGGTAGCAAGTGGTTTTCAGTACTAGATCTGCGCAGCGGATATTACCAGATACCTATGGCAGAGGAAGACAAGGAGAAGACAGCATTCATTTGTCCTCTTGGTTTCTACCAATTCGAACGTATGCTGCAGGGTATCACGGGTGCCCCAGCCACTTTTAAGAACATAAGAACATAAGAAAGTTTACAAACGAGAGGAGGCCATTCAGCCCATCTTGCTCGTTTGGTTGTTAGTAGCTTATTGATCCCAGAATCTCATCAAGCAGTTTCTTGAAGGATCCCAGGGTGTCAGCTTCCACAACATTACAGGGGAGTTGGTTCCAGACCCTCACAATTCTCTGTGTAAAAAAGTGCCTCCTATTTTGTGTTCTGAATGCCCCTTTATCTAATCTCCATTTATGACCCCTGGTCCTTTTTTCTTTTTTCAAGTCAAATAAGTCCCCCGGGTTGACATTGTCTATACCTTTTAGGATTTTGAATGTATGAATCAGATCGCCGCGTAGTCTTCTTTGTTCAAGACTGAATAGATTCAATTCTTTTAGCCTGTCTGCATACGACATGCCTTTTAAACCTGGGATAATTCTGGTTGCTCTTCTTTGCACTCTTTCTAGAGCAGCAATATCCTTTTTGTAACGAGGTGACCAGAACTGAACACAATATTCTAGGTGAGGTCTTACTAATGCATTGTAGAGTTTTAACATTACTTCCCTTGATTTAAATTCAACACTTCTCACAATATATCCAAGCATCTTGTTAGCCTTTTTTAAAAATTCACCACATTGTCTAGATGAAGACATTTCTGAGTCAACATAAACTCCTAGGTCTTTTTCATAGTTCCCTTCTTCAATTTCACTATCTCCGATATGATATTTATAATGCACATTTTTATTGCCCGCATGCAATACTTTACACTTTTCTCTATTAAATTTAATTTGCCATGTGTCTGCCCAATTTTGAATGCTGTCTAGATCATTTTGATTGACATTTGCTGCTTCAACAGTGTCTGCCACTCCTCCTATTTTTGTGTCATCTGCAAATTTAACGAGTTTGCTTACTATATCAGAGTCTAAATCATTAATGTAGATTAGGAATAGCAGAGGACCTAATACTGATCCATGTGGTACACCACTGGTTACCTCACTCCATTTCGAGGTTTCTCCTCTAATCAGTACTTTCCTTCAGTGGCTAATGGAGAAAGCCATGGGGGATATGAACCTTCTCCAAGTGTTAGTCTACCTTGATGACATAATCGTATTTGGTAAGACGTTGGAAGAACACAAAGAGCGACTTTTGAAAGTTCTTGATCGGCTGGAAGAATGCGGCCTGAAAGTGTCAATAGACAAGTGCCAATTCTGTCAGCCTCAGGTCAAATATGTTGGCCATACTGTCTCTGAACACGGTGTAGCAACTGACCCTGCAAAAGTTGAAGCCGTGGTCAATTGGGAGCAACCTACGAACCTGAAGTCATTAAGATCCTTTCTGGGATTCTGTGGCTATTACCGTAGATTTGTGGCAAACTACTCAGCCATTGTCAGACCATTGACAGAACTTACCAAAGGCTATCCACCAGTACAGCGTGGAAAGAAGACCTCCAAAGACAGTGAAAAGTCCTACTTTAAAGAGTCGGAGCCCTTTGGAGACCGTTGGAATGATCAGTGCACCGAAGCATTCCAGAAGATCATTCGCTGCCTTACCAATGCACCGGTATTGGCTTTTGCTGACAGTACTAAGCCCTACATCTTACATGTAGATGCTAGCATGAATGGGTTGGGTGCTGTATTAATCCAGGAATACCCCGAAGGATTGAGACCAGTAGCTTTTGCTAGCCAGAAGTTATCCATGTCCGAACAGCGATACCCAGTACACCAACTTGAGTTCTTGGCACTTAAATGGGTCGTCGTGGATAAATTTCACAATTGTCTTTATGGAGCCAAGTTCACAGTGAGAACGGCTAATAATCCTCTCACCTATGATTTGACAACTGCAAAGCTGAATGCTACAGGTCATAGATGGCTTGCAGCTCTTGCCACCTATGATTTTAATATCCAGTACAGACCTGGACAAAACAACGTCGATGCTGACTTACTGTCGCGAAGATTGCATTCTAGTAATCTGACCAGTGAATGGAAAGAAAGAAATCTCGCCTTCAGGTATAAAAGCTGTATGCCATTGGGTGGAAGTAACTGAGTCTCCTGAATTCAACACACGTGTGGTGGATCAATTGGGAGCATCACCTATAGCTATACCCGACTGCTATGCATTTCCAGCCCTTCTGCAATTGAGCCCACTAGAACAGCCATTATCCATTATGGATTTCCTGCCCGAATCCATTCCGACCAGGGTTGCGATTTCGAGAGTTGGTTAATAAAGGAACTCTTAAGTATGCTGGGAATACGGAAGTCCAGAACTACTCCGCATCATCCTCAAGGGGACCCACAACCTGAGAGATTTAATCGGACTCTACTATCCATGTTAGGAACCCTTGACTCGTCCAAGAAGCAGAGATGGAGCCAACATGTCAGTCAGTTAGTGCACGCCTATAACTGCACCAAGAATGACGCTACAGGGTATTCCCCATACTATTTAATGTTTGGAAGAGAAGCTCGTCTTCCGGTGGACCTCTGTTTTGGTGTGTCACCTGACCGTGAATCGTACGCAACATACCAGCAGTACGTCGCCAAGCTGAAATCCGAGTTGAAAGAAGCCTATCGGTTATCCACTAATGCTGCCTGCCAAAATCACTTGAGTAACAAAAGACGTTACGATCAGCATGTGCGTAACCAGCCATTAGAAGTAGGTGATCGTGTACTTCTACGCAACCTAGGGATACAAGGAAAGCATAAGTTGGAGGACAGATGGAAATCGGTACCACATGTAGTAGTGGAGAAGTTGCCTAACTTACCTGTGTACCGGGTCAAGCCTGAGAAAGGAATGGGTATTGTGAAGACAGTTCAGAGAGATCACCTGTTACCCATTGGCTACCTAGTGAGGATGCCTGTCAATTCAGAAGTGAAAAAACCGTCACCTAGACCTGTCACCAGAACACAGGCCAAACGGTACCAGAAGAAGGAGGTGCCTAAGAACGTAACACATGAAGATGAAAGCTATGAAGAACAGGGAGACACTTAATCGGAGTCTGAAGATGGAGGAGTGTGCTACCATGACCATCCCACTTTAAATGAGAGCATCAATAAGCCCACTGGTTCTGACATGCACCCAGAGCTTGGAACTGACCCTGATGGAGCAGAGCTTGTCTTAGAAGAGAGCATTGCCATCTCTTCCCAAGAGCTTGAAAGTTCTGACGGAGTGACTGCCTTGGAGGAAGAGGACGCCCAACACCCAATTGAAGACCCTGTGGTGGGCACAGAGCCTAACGAGGGAGACTTTTCTGCTGGCGTTTGGAACTGTTGCTGAGACCCAGATAGCACTCGGGGTGACCAGGAGAAAGCCCCGAGTACCTCTGGCCACGCTGGAAAAGAAGATTTTTCAGCTGTCGTTGTGTTTATTGTGTCCTTCTACGAACCTACCTTGGAAGCAAGAAATGGAACGGTGTTGCTGGTCGTGAGTACTGCTTGCATTCAAAAAAACGTTTTTTGAAAGTATAATTTTGTTGCTTATTTGACATAAATAAGTGAAGGGGCATTTTGTTTTTTTTTATTATTGCCACTACGTACCCGAGCGACGGTTCAGGCCTACAACGTGATATTTCTTTTATATTGGTGCACGTGTTCAGTACACGTGAGTACACGTGTGTGCATGTGTGTGTGGGCCCACTGTAGTGCAAGAGTTTAATTATTTTGCATAGCAACGCATATTATTTAAGAGTAAATATATTATTTGTAATATTGATTGTATGTTATTTATTTTAATACCTAGCCTTTGTTTATTGTGTGTTTATGTTATTATTGAAAATACCTTATTATTGCGCATTTATTTGAGTAAATTGTTTACTTATTTCTATTGGTGTGTGTTGTGTGAGTGGATACTGGGGTTAGTATTTGATAATAATTCCTATTAAGGGGTGCACGTGTATTGAGATGTCCCTTACATAGGTGGAGGCACCGCATTAAAGAAAGAGTACACATATATTTCTAACAGACAAATTATAATTTAAATAAGTATTGGTAACCCATTCCTCGCCACTTACAGTGAGTTAGGTGTTGTTTACTCAATACACTAACAGGAGTGGGAGGGGCGTTACATACCTATATGGTAACAATATCCTGGGAGACAACCAGCATGGTTTTAGGAAAGGGAGATCATGTCTAACTAACCTACATGACTTTTTTGAGGATGCAACATTGAAAATGGATCACTGCAAAGCATACGACATGGTTTATTTGGCTTTCCAGAAAGCTTTTGACAAAGTCCCGCACAAAGATTAATTCTCAAACTGAACTAATTCTCAGCCAGCCAGCATGGTTTTAGGAAAGGGAGATCGTGTCTAACTAACCTACTTGACTTTTTTGAGGATGCAACATTGAAAATGGATAACTGCGGGGCTCCCGAGTGGCGCATCCAGTAAAGGCGCTCCTCGCAGGATGTGCCCTATAGCCTGGAGATCGCAGGTTAGAATCCAGGCTATGTCACAGCTGACCGTGACCGAGAGTTCCTAGGGGGCGGTGCACAATTGGCTGAGTGCTGCCCGGGTAGGGAGGGCTTAGGTCGGCAGGGGAATCCACGGCTCACCGCGCATCAGCGACCCCTGTGGCCGATAGGGCGCCTGTTGCTCTACAGCGGAGCCGCCAGATCTGTGTTGTCCTCCGGCACTATAGGTCTGGTGGCATTGCTGTGGATCTGCAGTGCGAAAAATGACGGCTTGGAAGGAGCACGTTCCGGAGGACGCGTGTTCCAGCCTCCGTTTCCTGAGTCGGCGGGGGGGTTGCGAGCGGTGAGCCGGGGATACAGATAATAATTGGGCATGCTAAATTGGGGTGAAAACCGGGGTAAAAATAATTGGCGACGACTAAATTTAAAAAAAAAAAAAAAATGGATAACTGCAAAGCATACGACATGGTTTATTTAGCTTTCCAGAAAGCTTTTGACAAAGTCCCGCACAAAGATTCATTCTCAAACTGAACTAATTCTCAGCCAGCCAGCATGGTTTTAGGAAAGAGAGATCGTGTCTAACTAACCTACTTGACTTTTTTGAGGATGCAACATTGAAAATGGATAACTGCAAAGCATACGACATGGTTTATTTAGCTTTCCAGAAAGCTTTTGACAAAGTCCCGCACAAAGATTAATTCTCAAACTGAACGCAGTATGGATTCAAGGAAATGCATGCACATGGATTAGGGAGTGGTTAACAGGTAGAAAACAGAAAGTATTGATTAGAGGAGAAACCTCAAAATGGAGTGAGGTAACCAGTGGTGTACTTCAGGGATCAGTATTAGGTCCTCTGCTATTCCTAATCTACATTAATGATTTAGATTCTGGTATAGTAAGCAAACTCGTTAAATTTGCAGACGACACAAAAATAAGAGGAGTGGCAAACACTGTTGAAGCAGCAAAAGTCATTCAAAATGATCTAGACAGTATTCAGAATTGGGCAGGCACATGGCAAATGAAATTTAATAGAGAAAAGTGTAAATTATTGCATGCGGGCAATAAAAATGTGCATTATAAATATCATATGGGAGATAGTGAAATTGAAGAAGGGAACTATGAAAAAGACCTAGGAGTTTATGTTGACTCAGAAATGTCTTCATCTAGACAATGTGGGGAAGCTATAAAAAAGGCTAACAAGATGCTCGGATATATTGTGAGAAGTGTTGAATTTAAATCAAGGGAAGTAATGTTAAAACTCTACAATGCATTATTAAGACCTCACCTAGAATATTGTGTTCAGTTCTGGTCACCTCGTTACAAAAAGGATATTGCTGCTCTAGAAAGAGTGCAAAGAAGAGCAACCAGAATTATCCCAGGTTTAAAAGGCATGTCGTATGCAGACAGGCTAAAAGAATTGAATCTATTCAGTCTTGAACAAAGAAGACTACACGGCGATCTGATTCAAACATTCAAAATCCTAAAAGGTATAGACAATGTCAACCTGGGGGACTTCTTTGACTAGGGGTCATAAATGGAGATTAGATAAAGGGGCATTCAGAACAGAAAATAGGAGGCACTTTTTTACACAGAGAGTTGTGAGGGTCTGGAACCAACTCCCCAGTAATGTTGTTGAAGCTGACACCCTGGGATCCTTCAAGAAGCTGCTTGATGAGATTCTGGGATCAATAAGCTACTAACAACCAAACGAGCAAGATGGGCTGAATGGCCTCCTCTCGTTTGTAAACTTTCTTATGTTCTTCTTATGTTCTTATGTTGCTGGGCCCTGTGAGCGCGCTGTGTAGGGACACTGGGCCCCGTGAGTGTGCTGGGGAGGTGCCAGGGATCGTTTGGTGTGCCGCTGGGACCCTGCAAGGGTTCGCTGGGGCCCGTGCCGTTGCTGTGGAGGTCCCAGGGACAGTTTGGCGAGCCACTGGGAACCCGCGCGGAGTCACTGGGGCCTGTGCGTGCGCTGGGGAGGTGCCAGGGACAGTTTTGCGAGCCGTTGGGACCCCGCGTGGGGTCGCTGGTGCATGTGCGCGCTAGGGAGGTGCTTGGGACCATTCGGCGAGCTGCTGTGACCCAGGGCGGAGTCGCTGGGTCCCCTGAGCGTGCTGTGTAGGTGCCAGGGACCATTTGATGAGCCGCTTGGACCCCGCACAGGGTCGCTGGGGCTCATGCGCGTTCTGGGGAGGTGCCAGGGACCGCTTGGCGTGCCGCTGGGACCCTGCGCAAAGTCGCTGTGGCCCGTGCACACGCTGGGGATGTGCCAGGGAACATTTGGCGAGCTGCTGGGACCCCACGCGGGGTCGCTGGGCCCAGTGCGTGCGCTGGGGATGTACCAGGGACCATTTGGCTAGCCGCTGTGACCCCGCGCGTGCTGGGGAGGTGCCAGGGACCGTTTGGCAAGCCGTACAAAACCCGCGCAGGGTCTCTGGGGCCCGTGCGCGCGCTGGGGAGGTGCCAGGGACCGTTTGGCGAGCCGCTGTAACTCCACGCCTGGTCTCTGGGGCCCGTGCGCGTGCTGGGGAGGTGCCAGGGACCCTTTGGCAAACCGCTGGGGCCCCTCCCGGGGTCCCTGGTCCCTGTGCACTTGCTGGGGAGGTGCTAGTGCAGTTTGGCATGCCACTGGGACACTGCG
This sequence comes from Acipenser ruthenus, assembly GCF_902713425.1. Lineage (NCBI taxonomy): Eukaryota > Metazoa > Chordata > Actinopteri > Acipenseriformes > Acipenseridae > Acipenser > Acipenser ruthenus. Next base: position 36,191 of record NW_026708105.1, read on the forward strand.
TGGGGTCGCTAGGGCCCGTGTGCGCGCTGGTGAGGGGCCAGGTATCATTTGGCAAGCCGCTGGGACCCCGTGCGAAGTCGCTGGGGCCCGTGCGTGCTAGGGTTGTGCCAGGGAACATTTGGCGAGCCGCTGGGACACCACGCGAAGTCGCTGGGGCTCGTTCATGTGCTGGGGAGGTGCCAGGGACCGTTTGGTGAGCCGCACGAATCCCGTGCAGGGTCTCTGGGGTCAGTGCGTGCGCTGGGGAGGGGCCACAGACCATTTGGCGAGCCGCGGGGACACTGGGCCCCGTGAGTGTGCTGGGGAGGTGCCAGGGACCGTTTGGCGTGCCGCTGGGACCCCGCGTGGGTTCGCTAAGCCCAGTGTGCGTGGTGGTGAGGTGCCAGGGACCGTTTGGCGAGCCGCTGGGACCCCGCGCGGGTTGCTGGGGCCCGTGCACGGGCTGGGGAGGTGCAAGGGACAATTTGGCGAGCTGCTGGGACACCGCGCGGGGTCGCTGGGGCCCGTGCGTGTGCTGGGGAGGTGCTAGGGACCGCTTGGCGTGCCGCTGGGACCCCGCGCGGGGTTGCTGGGGCCTGTGTGCGCGCTGGTGAGGCGCCATGGACGGTTTGGCGAGCCGTTGGAACCCGGCGCGAAGTCGCTGGGGCCTTGTGCATGTGCTGGGGAGGTGCCAATGATTGTTTGACGAGCCGCTGGGACACCGCGCGTGATCGATGGTGCCCGTGTGCATGCTGGTGAGGTGCCAAGGCACCATTTGGCGAGCCGCTGGGCCCCGTGCGCACACTGGGGAGGAGCCAGGTACCATTTGGCGAGCCGCTGGGACCCCGCACGAAGTCGCTGGGGCCGTGTGCGCGCTGGGCACGTGCCAGGGATGATTTGGCGAACTGCTGGGAACGCGCGCGCGGTCGCTGGGCCCAGTACGTGTGCGTGTGCTGTGGAGGTGCCAGGGACCGTTTGGCTTGCCGCTGGGACCCCGCGTGGGGTTGCTGGGGCCCGTGCGCGTGCTGGGGAGGTGCAAGGGACAATTTGGCGAGCCGCTTGGACCATGCACGGGGTCGCTGGGGCCCGTGCGCGTGCTTGTGAGGTGCTAGGGACCATTTGGCGTGCCGCTGGGAGCCTGCGCGGGGTCGCTGGGGCCTGTGCGCGCGCTGGGGAGGTGCCACGGATGGTTTGGCGAGCTGTTGGGACCCCACGCGAAGTCGCTAGGCTCTGTGCATTTGCTGGGGAGGTGCCAATGATCGTTTGGCGAGCCGCTGGGACACCGCGCGTGATCGCTGGTGCCCGTGTGCATGCTGGTGAGGTGCCAGGGACCGTTTGGCGAGCCGCTGTAACTCCACGCCTGGTCTCTGGGGCCCGTGCACGTGCTGGGGAGGTGCCAGGGACCCTTTGGCAAACCGCTGGGGCCCCTCCCGGGGTCCCTGGTCCCTGTGCACTTGCTGGGGAGGTGCTAGTGCAGTTTGACATGCCACTGGGACACTGCGTGGGGTCGCTGGGGCCCGTGTGCGCGCTGGTGAGGGGCCAGGTATCATTTGGCAAGCCGCTTGGACCCCGTGCGAAGTCGCTGGGGCCCGTGCGTGCTAGGGTTGTGCCAGGGAACATTTGGCGAGCCGCTGGGACACCACGCGAAGTCGCTGGGGAGGTGCCAGGGACCGTTTGGTGAGCCGCACTAATCCCGTGCAGGGTCTCTGCTGGGGAGGTGCCAATGAATGTTTGGCGAGCCGCTGGGACACCGCGCGTGATCGCTGGTGCCCGTGTGCATGCTGGTGAGGTGCCAGGGACCATTTGGCGAGCCGCTGGGACCCTGCGTGGGGACGCTGGGCCCCGTGTGCGGGCTGGGGAGGTGTCAGGGACCTTTTGGGGAGCCGCTTGACTCCATGCGGGGTCGCTGGGCCCCGTGCGCGGGCTGGGGAGTTGCCAGGGACCTTTTGGCGAGCCGCTGTGACTCCATGCGGGGTCGATAGGCCCAGTACGCATGCTGGGAGGTGCCAGGGACCATTTGGCGAGCCGCTGGGACTCCACGCCTGGTTGATGGGCCCCGTGCATGTGCTGGGGAGGTGCCAGGGACCGTTTGGCGAGCCGTTGGGACCCCACATGGGGTAGCTGGGGCCCGTGCGCGTGCTGGGGAGGTGCAAGGGACAATTTGGCGAGCCGCTTGGACCATGCACGGGGTCGCTGGGGCCCGTGCGCGTGCTTGGGAGGTGCCAGGGACTGTTTGGCGAGCTGCTGGGACCCCGCGCGAGGTCCCTGGGCCCCGTGCGTGTGCTGGGGAGGTGCTAGGGACCGTTTGGCATGCCGCTGGGAGCCCGCGCGGGGTCACTGGTGCCAGTGTGCGTGGTGGTGAGGTGCCAGGGACCGTTTGGCGAGCCGCTGGGACCCCGCGCGGGTTGCTGGGGCCCGTGCACGGGCTGGGGAGGTGCAAGGGACAATTTGGCGAGCTGCTGGGACACCGCGCGGGGTCGCTGGGGCCCGTGCGTGTGCTGGGGAGGTGCTAGGGACCGCTTGGCGTGCCGCTGGGACCCCGCGCGGGGTTGCTGGGGCCCGTGTGCGCGCTGGTGAGGCGCCATGGACGGTTTGGCGAGCCGTTGGGACCCCACGTGAAGTCGCTAGGCCCTGTGCCCGTGCTGGGGAGGTGCCAATGATTGTTTGGCGAGCCGCTGGGACACCGCGCGTGATAGCTGGTGCCCGTGTGCATGCTGGTGAGGTGCCAGGGACCATTTGGCGTTCCAGGTGTTGCTTGGCGAGCCGCTGGCACCCCCGCGCTAGGTCAATGGGGCCCGTGAATGCCCTAGGAAGGTTGCAGGTGTAGTTTGGCGAGCCTCTGGGAACCTGTATGGGGTCGCTGGGGCATGTGCGTGCGCTGGGAAGGCGCCAAGTGTCGTTTGGCGAGCCGTTGGGACCCGTGCGCGCGCTGGGAAGGTGCCAGGTGTCGTTTGGCAAGTCACTTGGACCGTGTGGGGTCGCTGGAGCACGTGCGTGCACTGAGAAGGTGCCAGGTGTTGCTTGGCGAGCAGCTGGCACCTCGCGCTAGGTCGATGGGGCCTGTGAACGCCCTAAGAAGGTGGCAGTTGTCCTTAGGCGAGTCGCTGGGATCCCGCGCGTGGTCGCTGAGGCCCCTGCGCGCACTGACAAGCTGCCAGGTGTCGTTTGGCGAGCCACTGGGACCCCGCACGGGGTCTCTGGGGCTCGTGCGTGCGCTGGGAAGGTTCTAGGTGTTGCTTGGCGAGCAGCTGGCACTGGGGCCCGTGAACGCAGGGGAAGGTTGCAGGTGTCGTTTGGCGAGACGCTGGGAACCTGTGTGGGGTCGCTGGGGCATGTGCGTGCTCTGGGAAGTTGCCAAGTGTCGTTTGGCGAGCCGCTTGGACCGAGCGGGGTCACTGGGGCACGTGCGCACACTGGGAAGTTGGTAGATGTTGCTTGGCAAGCCACTGAGCCCCGCGCGGGGTCTCTGGGGCCCATGCGCGGCGCTGAAAAGGTGCCAACTGTTGTTTGGCAAGCCGCTGGGATGCCGCGCGAGGTCTCTGGGGCCCGTGCTTGCGCTGGAAAGGTGTCAGGTCTCGTTTGGCGAGCCGCTGGGACCACCCGCTGGGTGGCGGGTTTGGTCGCTGGGATGGTGCCAGGTGCCGTTTGAAAAGCTGCTGGGACACCGCGCGTGGTCGCTAGGGCCCGTGTGCACGCTTTGAAGGTGCCATGTGTCGTTTGGCGAGCCGATGGGACCCCGCGCGGGGTCGCTGGGGCCTGTGCGCATTCTGACAAGGTGTCAGGTGTCATTTGGCGAGCCGCTGGGACGCCGCTCCGGGTCTAAGAGGACCGTGCGCGTGCTGGGAAAGTGCCAGGTATCGTTTGGCGTGCCGCTGGGATCGTGCGGGGTCGCTGGGGCCCGTGCTTGCGCTGGGAAGGTGCCAGGTGTCATTTGGCAAGCCGCTGGGGCCCGTGCGCGTGCTGACAAGGTGCCAGGTGTTATTTGGCGAGCCACTGGGACCCCACGCGGGGTCGCTGGGGCATGTGCACCCGCTGGGAAGGTGCCAGGTGTCGTTTGGCGAGCCGCTGGGACCCTGTGTGGCGTTGCTGGGGCCCGTGCGCACGCTGGGAAGGTGCCAGGTGTCGTTTGGCGAGCCGCTGGGACCCCGCGTGCTGGGAAGGTGGCAGGTCTCGTTTGGCGAGCAGCTGGGTCCACTGTGCAGGGTCTCTGTGGTGCGTCCGGTCGCTGGGAAGCTGCCAGGTGCCGTTTGAAAAGCTGCTGGGACACCGCGCGTGGTCGCTGGGGCCTGTGTGCGTGCTTTGAAGGTGCCAGGTGTCGTTTGGCAAGCCGCTGGGACCCCGCACGGGGTCGCTGGGGGCTGTGCGCACTCTGACAAGGTGTCAGGTGTCATTTGGCGAGCGCTGGGACCCCGCGCCGGGTCTAAGGGGCCCGTGTGCATGCTGGGAAAGTGCCAGGTATCGTTTGGCGAGCCGCTCGGACCGTGCGGGGTCGCTGGGGCCCTTTGTGCACGCTGGGAAGGAGCCAGGTGTCGTTTGGCAAGCCGCTGGGACCGTGCGCGCGCTGGGAAGGTGCCAGGTGTCGTTTGGCAAGTCACTTGGACCGTGTGGGGTCGCTGGAGCACGTGCGTGCACTGAGAAGGTGCCAGGTGTTGCTTGGCGAGCAGCTGGCACCTCGCGCTAGGTCGATGGGGCCTGTGAACGCCCTAAGAAGGTGGCAGGTGTCCTTAGGCGAGTCGCTGGGATCCCGCGCATGGTCGCTGAGGCCCCTGCGCGCACTGACAAGCTGCCAGGTGTCGTTTGGCGAGCCGCTGGGACCCTGCACGGGGTCTCTGGGGCTCGTGCGTGCGCTGGGAAGGTTCTAGGTGTTGCTTGGCGAGCAGCTGGCACTGGGGCCCGTGAACGCAGGGGAAGGTTGCAGGTGTCGTTTGGCGAGACGCTGGGAACCTTTGTGGGGTCGCTGGGGCATGTGCGTGCGCTGGGAAGTTGCCAAGTGTCGTTTGGCGAGCCGCTTGGACCGAGCGGGGTCACTGGGGCACGTGCGCACACTGGGAAGTTGGTAGGTGTTGCTTGGCAAGCCACTGAGCCCCGCGCGGGGTCTCTGGGGCCCATGCGAGGTGCTGAAAAGGTGCCAACTGTCGTTTGGCAAGCCGCTGGGACGCCGCGCGAGGTCTCTGGGGCCCGTGCTTGCGCTGGAAAGGTGGCAGGTCTCGTTTGGCGAGCCGCTGGGACCACCCGCTGGGTCTCTGTGGCGGGTTTGGTCGCTGGGAAGGTGCCAGGTGCCGTTTGAAAAGCTGCTGGGACACCGCGCGTGGTCGCTAGGGCCCGTGTGCATGCTTTGAAGGTGCCATGTGTCGTTTGGCGAGCCGATGGGACCCCGCGCGGGGTCGCTGGGGCCTGTGCGCATTCTGACAAGGTGTCAGGTGTCATTTGGCGAGCCGCTGGGACGCCGCTCCGGGTCTAAGAGGACCGTGCGCGTGCTGGGAAAGTGCCAGGTATCGTTTGGCATGCCGCTGGGATCGTGCGGGGTCGCTGGGGCCCGTGCTTGCACTGGGAAGGTGCCAGGTGTCATTTGGCGAGCCGCTGGGGCCCGTGCGCGTGCTGACAAGGTGCCAGGTGTCATTTGGCGAGCCGCTGGGACCCCACGCGGGGTCGCTGGGGCATGTGCACCTGCTGGGAATGTGCCAGGTGTCGTTTGGCGAGCCGCTGGGACCGTGCAGGGTCGCTGGAGGATGTGCGTGCACTGGGAAGGTGCCAGGTGTCGTTTGGCGAGCCGCTGGGACCCTGTGTGGCGTTGCTGGGGCCCGTGCGCACGCTGGGAAGGTGCCAGGTGTCGTTTGGCGAGCCGCTGGGACCCCGCGTGCTGGGAAGGTGGCAGGTCTCGTTTGGCGAGCAGCTGAGTCCACTGCGCAGGGTCTCTGTGGTGCGTCCGGTCGCTGGGAAGCTGCCAGGTGCCGTTTGAAAAGCTGCTGGGACACCGCGCGTGGTCGCTGGGGCCTGTGTGCGCGCGCTTTGAAGGTGCCAGGTGTCGTTTGGCAAGCCGCTGGGACCGTGCAGGGTAGCTGCGGCACGCCCTTGGAAGGTGCCAGGTGTCGTTTGGCGAGGTGCTGGGACCGTACGGGGTCGCTGGGGCCCTTGCGCGCGCTGGGAAGGTGCCAGGTGTCGTTTAGTGAGCTGCTGGGACCGTGCAGGGTCGCTGGGGCCCTTGCGCGCGCTGGGAAGGTGCCAGATGTCGTTTGGCGAGCCGCTGGGACCGTGCAGGGTCGCTGGGGCCCTTGCGCGCGCTGGGAAGGAGCCAGGTGTCGTTTGGCAAGCCGCTGGGACCGTGCGGGGTCGCTGGAGGACGTGCGTGCACTGGGAAGGTGCCAGGTGGCGTTTGGCGAGCATTCAGAACTGGGCAGACACATGGCAAATGAAATTTAATAGAGAAAAGTGTAAAGTACTGCAGGCAGGCAATAAAAATGTACATTATAAATATCATATGGAAGGTACTGAAATTGAAGAAGGGAACTATGAAAAAGACCTAGGAGTTTATGTTGACTCAGAAATGTCTTCATCTAGACAATGTGGGGAAGCTATAAAAAAGGCCAGCAAGATGCTCGGATATATTGTGAGAAGTGTTGAATTTAAATCAAGGGAAGTAATGTTAAAACTTTACATAAGAAAGTTTACAAACGAGGAGGCCATTCATTCCAGGACCTGCTGGAATGAACATTGAAAAATTCAATATTAGTATAGTTAAGTGACTGACATTAAAGTTCTATACGTTGGACAACACGGTTAACGACTTAGGAACGGAAACGGATATGAGTATGGAGAGTACTTCACAAAAGACTACTTCAAGATCTGCAGTTAACAAAGACATGGAACTCCAGGTTTGTGTCTGCGGCTGGAGCAAGGCGACAACGGTCAGGGGTTTGAAGATTCATCAAGGGAGAATGAAATGCTTGAGGGAGAAGGGACAAGGGCCTCGCATTGATCAGTACTTCTTACGAAGTCAGTCAAGTCAGTCGAATGAAATCCAGCGACAGGAAGCAAACCACAGTTCGCAGGACATCAGCACCCCTGTCATAGATGTGAGGAGGACTTGCATGGACACAGTTAGTGATGAACCTAATGATCCTTGTGAACCCGGTCAGACAAACCAGCATAAGAGAGAAAAGAACCTCAACGGGCACAAGCCTGGAGTTAAATGGCCAAGAGCTTGTGAGAAAACTGCATGGGACACAGTAAACACAGATCTCTGCGTTGCATTGGAAAGATTAAGTGGAACAGTTGAAAAGAAGCTGGATAAATTTGGGGACATCATCTACGCATATGGAAGTGAGAGGTTTGGAGTTGAAAAAAGGAAGGAAAAAGTACAAACTATTCCTGGAAAGTCTAGACGGCAGCAAGAGATTGAACGCTTAGTTAGAGAAAGGAGACAGCTGAGGAACCAATGGAGAAGAGCAGAACAAAGTCAGAAGGAGGGACTCAATCTCTTACAAAGGGTCATAAAAGATAAGCTTGCAACATTGCGCAGAGCTGAGCGCCTACGGAAACGCTACAAAAAGAAGGAGCGTGCGAGAGCTAACTTTTATAAAGACCCATTCAAATTTGTAAAGAAGTTATTCACCAGTGAGAAGAATGGCACACTAAAAGCATCTAAGGTTGAGCTGGAGAGATATTTGGAGGAAACACATACAGATTCAAAAAGGCAGGAGCCTATGTCAATTCCGTCAGACATCCCACCTATCAATCCACCAGAATACCAAATGGAGGACTGTGCACCTAAGTGGAAAGAAATAGAGCAAGCTGTGAAAAAAGCAAGGGCTTCATCATCTCCAGGGCCTAATGGAGTTCCGTACAGAGTGTACAAGAGTGCTTCAGGAGTTCTACGAATTCTGTGGAAATTGATGAAAGTGGCATGGGAAAAACAGGTTGTACCAAGAGCATGGCGCCGAGCAGGTGGAGTCTTTATACCTAAAGAAAAAGATTCTACAAGCATCAGTCAGTTTCGTCCCATTTCCCTATTAAACGTAGAAGGCAAGATTTTCTTCAGCATTATTGCTCAGAGATTGTCAGCTTACCTATTAAAGAACTGCTTCATTGACACTTCAATACAAAAAGCGGGCATTCCAGGTTTCCCAGGTTGCTTAGAACACATCAATGTGATCTGGCAACAAATTCAATCAGCTAAAAAGGAGAGGAAGGAGCTCCATGTGACATTCCTGGATTTGGCTAATGCATATGGTTCAGTGCCACATGAACTACTTTGGGCAGCATTTGATTTTTTCAGTGTACCGATGACAATAACAAATTTAGTGAAAGCCTATTTTGGAGATTTGCAATTCAGTTTTTCAACTTCAGAATTCAGCACTACATGGCAATGCCTAGAGGTTGGAATAATGGCAGGATGCACCATTTCTCCACTGGCTTTTACCATGGCAATGGAAGTAATCATTAGGGCATCAAAATGGGTAGTAGGAGGAGAGCGCTTGGCTTCTGGAATGCGACTACCACCAATTCGAGCATACATGGATGACATGACAACCATGACTACAACAGTAGCCTGCACTAATCGATTATTGGGCAAATTAACCAATAACATTGAATGGGCACGAATGCAATTCAAGCCCACTAAATCAAGGAGCATCTCTATAATTAAAGGCAAAGTAGTAGATAAAACATTCTTCATTAATGGTGAGGCAATACCAACAGTGTCTGAGAAGCCAGTGAAGAGTCTTGGGAGATGGTACGACGGGGATCTAAAGGACACAGTTCGTGTGGGAGAAGTTAGACAACAAGCATTGGAAGGGTTGAAGAGCATAGACAGCTGCGCTCTACCAGGTAAACTAAAACTCTGGTGCTTTCAGTTTGGTCTACTGCCGAGGTTGCTGTGGCCACTGACTGTGTACGAGGTTTCTTTGACAACAGTAGAGAAGCTGGAAGCTTTAATCAGTTCATACATCAGGAAATGGTTGGGAGTTCCACGCTGCCTCAGCAGAGTGGGACTTTATGGTAAAGGAATACTGCAGCTACCAGTCTCTGCTCTAACCGAGGAGTTTAAGTGCGCCAAGGTCAGACTGGAAATGACTTTAGTAGAGTCACGCGATAAATGCGTAAGGGAGGCAGCACCTGTGTTGAAAACTGGAAGAAAGTGGGCGGCAAAGAAAGCTGTGGAAGATGCAAAGGCTGCCCTTCGAATTGGTGATATCATGGGGCAAGTTCAGCATGGAAGAGGGGGTCTTGGTTTCAGTTCAACTCCTCCTACATGGCACAAGGCGGCCCCAGCTCAAAGGAGGAAGCTGGTAGTCAACGAGGTGCAAAAGCAGGAGGAGAGGATGAGGTGTATAAAGGCCATTTCCCAGGCCAAGCAGGGAGAATGGATGAGATGGGAGAGTGTGGAACAACGCAAGATTGGCTGGAAAGACCTATGGTCAATGGAACAGAGCAGGATCAGTTTCCTCATCAGGTCAACATATGATGTTCTCCCATCACCACAGAACCTAAACCTCTGGGTAGGAGAGGATCCCTCATGTCCTTTGTGTTCATCACCTGCAACATTAAGGCACATTTTGACAGGATGTAAGGTGGCTCTTAGCCAAGGACGGTTTACTTGGCGCCATGACCAGGTGCTGCGATGTTTGGCCTTAGCATTGGAAGACAAGCGTAACATGACCAATAAGTTGTCACCTGTTCCATCAAAACATTACACACAAAAGACAACATTCCTCCGCCCAGGAGAGCAACCACCAAGAAAAGGTGTTAAAACCAATTCTCGCCCAGGACAACTGGAAGCTGCTAGAGACTGGAAAATGCTGGCAGATGTTGGTCAACGGCTTATTTTTCCACCTGAGATTGCCACCACTAACCTTCGACCAGATATTGTCTTGTGGTCTGGATCAGCACGCCTTGTTCACCTGGTAGAGTTAACAGTGCCATGGGAGGATGCTGTAGATGAGGCGTATGAGAGGAAGAAACTGCGGTATGCTCAACTAGCCACTGAAGCGGAACAGCGAGGATGGAGAGTTCGGGTTTACCCAGTGGAAGTGGGTTGTCGAGGATTTGTGGCACACTCTACAACCCGGTTTCTCAGAGACGTCGGATTCAGTGGCCAAGAGTTGCGTCGCACAGTGAAGAACTTATCTGAAGCAGCAGAAAGGAGCAGCAACTGGCTGTGGTTGAGACGGAAAGATTCTGGCTGGGGACAGGTAAGTAAGCTGGGCTGAGTTGAGTGGGGGACGGAGGGGGGTGATGCTGGGACGCCAGAATCACCGTCGAGCCCTCTTGAGGTGTCGTGGGCTAGTCGACGAAACACTGAGGATGGAAGGTGCCCACTTGAAAACCCCAGAGATGTACCCTACTTAGCTCAATCCAGACGGTTGTCATGCTGATGCGCTGGGGAGGCCGCACTTTGGTTGATCCCCGGAGCCAGCATCGCAGCCGTTGTGTGTGCTGATGCGCCAGGGAGGCAAAATAAGCTGATCCCTGGAGCCAGCATTACACTTCAGCCATTAACACCAGACAGAAGGATATCTACATCATCATATGGAAGGAAACGTAAATGGATGGAGACACATATGGATCACATTAGTTTACTGTAAAGCTACGTCTTAGTTGGTGCTTATCTTGGCGAGAGCCGAGTTCAAATCAGCATGAAGTTTTAACATCTACTCTCGTGTAATGGAAATCAAATAATAATTTTAGAGTGTTTACCAACAAAATATAATGAAAAAAGCATTACTCAAGAAATGAGTTTAAGCATTTTATCTATTTATTTATTTATTTTCATTTTAAATTTTGTAACATTAATAGGGTTTTTTCTTTGGAGTAAAATGCTTTGCAAATCCCCACCTACATATTTGGGTACTCCTAACTATTCTTTTTTGTCTTAAAAGTGTGAGGTGACCGTGTATGTTTAATGTATTATAGATTCAAATGTGTGTCTGTTTGGAATGTATGCATACAGAAAAATAAAACTGAATATGTGTATTTTATTTTCCACCTATCACTTAACGTTTTAACAGTAATGTCACACCCAGCCCCTTTCACTTTAAATGTACACTACTATATTACTATAATTGGATGTTACTGGCAAGTGAAGCAGTGTTACCTAAAAACACAAAACATTTCCAAAGAAATCGCACAGGGTTACCTATCAGTGTACTTGCCATGATTCACAATGTAATTACATTCAGTATTTTCTTTTATTACATGGTAACAAAGAGTCACTTCAAAATACAGTACACTGCCAAAGGAATCACATTGAATTATATTTGTTTTATTGCAATTATCATGATTCACAATGCAATTAAATTCATTATTTCTTTTATTACAAGATAACAAGGAGTCACTTCAAAATACAATACACTGCCAAAGGAATTACATTTAATTATGTTTGTTTTATAATTACCATGATTCATAATGTTGTTACATTTACCATGTCCTGTTATCACCAGGTAACAAGGGGTCATTTCACAATCAGTAATACTGTAATTAAGGTCAGACTATGTTTTAACTTAGTTACATATGTAACTAAATAGAACTACATGTTGTTATTTTATGGAATTCCATAATGTAGTTACTGGTCCACTTATAGGATTTATGAGGAATTACATGTATTATATACTGTAATTACAGTGTAACTACATTGTAGTTAATGTACCTGTATTTTGAAGTGTATATATATATATATATATATATATATATATATATATATATATATATGGATACAGTATATATACAGTACTGTGCAAAAGTTTTAGGCAGGTGTGAAAAAATGCTGTAAAGTAAGAATGCTTTCAAAAATAGACATGTTAATAGATTACATTTATCAATTAACTAAATGCAAAGTGAGTGAACAGAAGAAAAATCTACATCAAATCAGTATTTGGTGTGACCACCCTTTGCCTTCAAAACAGCATCAATTCTTCTAGGTACACTTGCACAAAGTCAGGGATTTTGTAGGCATATAGTCAGGTGTATGATTAAACGATTATACCAAACAGGTGCTATTGATCATCAATTCAATATGTAGGTTGAAACACAATCATTAACTGAAACAGAAACAGCTGTGTAGGAGGAATAAAACTGGGTGAGGAACAGCCAAACTCAGCTAACAAGGTGAGGTTGCTGAAGACAGTTTACTGTCAAAAGTCATACACCATGGCAAGACTGAGCACAGCAACAAGACACAAGGTAGTTATACTGCATCAGCAAGGTCTCTCCCAGGCAGAAATTTCAAGGCAGACAGGGGTTTCCAGATGTGCTGTCCAAGCTCTTTTGAAGAAGCACAAAGAAACGGGCAACGTTGAGGACCGTAGACGCAGTGGTCGGCCAAGGAAACTTACTGCAGCAGATGAAAGACACATCATGCTTACTTCCCTTCGCAATCGGAAGATGTCCAGCAGTGCCATCAGCTCAGAATTGGCAGAAAACAGTGGGACCCTGGTACACCCATCTACTGTCCGGAGAAGACTTGCGGCCAAAAAGCCATACCTCCGACGTGGAAACAAGGCCAAGCGACTCAACTATGCACGAAAACACAGGAACTGGGGTGCAGAAAAATGGCAGCAGGTGCTCTGGACTGATGAGTCAAAATTTGAAATATTTGGCTGTAGCAGAAGGCAGTTTGTTCGCCGAAGGGCTGGAGAGCGGTACACGAATGAGTGTCTGCAGGCAACAGTGAAGCATGGTGGAGATTCCTTGCAAGTTTGGGGCTGCATTTCTGCAAATGGAGTTGGGGATTTGATCAGAATTAATGGTCTCCTCAATGCTGAGAAGTACAGGCAGATACTTATCCATCATGCAATACCATCAGGGAGGCATCCGATTGGCCCCAAATTTATTCTGCAGCATGACAACGACCCCAAACATACAACGAAAGTCATTAAGAACTATCTTCAGCGTAAAGAAGAACAAGGAGTCCTGGAAGTGATGGTATGGCCCCCACAGAGCCCTGATCTCAACATCATCGAGTCTGTCTGGGATTACATGAAGAGAGAGAAGCAACTGAGGGTGCCTAAATCCACAGAAGAACGTGGTTACTTCTCCAAGATGTTTGGGCCAACCTACCTGCCGAGTTCCTTCAAAAACTGTGTGCAAGTGTACCTAGAAGAATTGATGCTGTTTTGAAGGCAAAGGGTGGTCACACCAAATACTGTTTTGATGTAGATTTTTCTTCTGTTCACTCACTTTGCATTTTGTTAATTGATAAATATAAACTATTAACATGTCTATTTTTGAAAGCATTCTTACTTTACAGCATTTTTTCACACCTGCCTAAAACTTTTGCACAGTACTGTATATATACAGACGTGCTCAAATTTGTTGGTACCCCTCCACAAAAAACAAAGAATGCACAATTTTCTCTGAAATAACTTGAAACTGACAAAAGTAATTGGCATCCACCATTGTTTATTCCATATTTAATAGAAATCAGACTTTGCTTTTGATTTTTTATTCAACATAATATTGTAAATAAGAAAACAAATGAAAATGGCATGGACAAAAATGATGGGACTGCTAACCTAATGTTTTGTTGCACAACCTTTAGAGGCAATCACTGCAATCAAACGCTTTCTGTAGCTCTCAATGAGACTTCTGCACCTGTTAACAGGTAGTTTGGCCCACTCCTCCTGAGCAAACTGCTCCAGCTGTCCCAGGTTTGATGGGTGCCTTCTCCACTGCAAGTTTCAGCTCTTTCCATAGATGTTCGATAGGATTCAGATCAGGACTCATAGAAGGCCACTTCAGAATAGTCCAATGTTTTGTTCTTATCCATTCTTGGGTGCTTTTAGCTGTGTGTTTTGGGTCATTATCCTGTTGGAGGACCCATGACCTGCGACTGAGACAGAACTTTCTGACACTGGGCAGTACGTTTCGCTCCAGAATGCCTTGATAGTCTTGAGATTTCATTGTGCCCTGCACAGATTCAAGGCACCCTGTGCCAGGCGCAGCAAAGCAGCCCCAAAACATAACCGAGCCTCCTCCATGTTTCACTGTAGGTATGGTGTTCTTTTCTTTGAAAGCTTCATTTTTTCATCTGTGAACATAGAGCTGATGTGACTTGCCAAAAAGCTCCAGTTTTGACTCATCTGTCAAAAGGACATTCTCCCAGAAGGATTGTGGCTTGTCAATATGCATTTTAGCATATTCCAGTCTGGCTTTTTTATGTTTTTCTTTCAAAAGTGGAGTCCTCCTGGGTCTTCTTCCATGGAGCCCACTTTCGCTCAAAAAGTGACGGATGGTGCGATCAGAAACTGACGTACCTTCACCTTGGAGTTCAGCTTGTATCTCTTTGGCAGTTATCCTTGGTTCTTTTTCTACCATTCGCACTATCCTTCTGTTCACTCTGGGGTCGATTTTCCTCTTGCGGCCGCGCCCAGGGAGGTTGGCTACAGTTCCATGGACCTTAAACTTCTTAATAATATTTGCAACTGTTTTCACAGGAACATCAAGCTGCTTGGAGATGGTCTTGTAGCCTTTACCTTTACCATGCTTGTCTATTATTTTCTTTCTGATCTCCTCAGACAACTCTCTCCTTTGCTTTCTCTGGTCCATATTCAGTGTGGTGCACACAATGATACCAAACAGCACAGTGACTACTTTTCTCCATTTAAATAGGCTGAATGACTGATTACAAGATTTGAGACATGTGTGATACCAATTAAAGAAACTAATTAGTTTGGAATATCACTATAATCCAATTATTTATTACCTTTTCTAAGGGGTACCAACAAATGTGTCCAGGCCATTTTAGAATATCTTTGTAGAATAAGCAATAATCCATCTCTTTTCACAGCTTATTTGCTTTATTCTATGACATACCAAAGGCATGCAAGTATACATGATAAAATAGCTTTTAATTTCATCACTTTTCAGGAGGAATGAAGCATTATTTTAATGAGCTGTAAGGGTACCAACAAATTTGAGCATGTCTGTATATATATATATATATATATATATAAAACCAGGGTAAATATAACACACAGATATATTGACAGTAAGAGTCGAAATAGAGCAGAAATAGAATAAAAATCACAGGACTTTTACAGGAATGTTTACACAATGGAAATAAAACATTATTAAAATAAAACATTATCGTCACGTTTGGATTTAAGAGATGAATTCGTACAGCATTCCAGCAATTCACACATGCACGCAGACTTGTGTGTGCGGAGTGTGTGGATTGCTGTGGAGAATAAGCTAATTCTTAAAAATAAACAAAGACCAAAATGAATACATTTTCAAAGAGAGGAAGTGATTTCGGAGATCTCAGGATGCTGTGCACAGCTGCCACGTGTCCCTCTGACCCACCCTGAGCACCCAGCACCTGTACCACAGGGTCCACATCAACCAGCAGGGCCTCCAAGTCTGCCAAGATCCTGAAAGAATGTGCCCTGGGCCGGGACCCATCTAGCCCGTCCCACAATGCACGAGCCAGGGAGGAGAGCCCCTAGGGGAAACTCCCACACAGTCTAGACTGCAGCCCACCAGCCAACCACGTTACTGCCCTCGCCCAGCCAGCCAGCCCTGCCCTCACTGAGCTGGGGAGATCAAGCAGCTCCTAAACTCATCTGCACATGGCTGATGAGCTGAGAAACCCGGATGCACACTGGTAATGTACATCAAGCCTACTGGCGATTCAGCAAAACACTGAAAAAAACCCACGCACATATAAAGACATGAACGGCTTAAATTCACTTTGTTTCATTCTACATAAAAAGGTAACCTAGAAAAAATATGTATCTATATCTATATATATATCTATATATCTATATCTATATATATATATATATATATATCTATATATATATATATATATATATATATATATATATATCTATATCTATATATCTATATATATCTATATCTATATCTATATCTATATCTATATCTATATCTATATATCTATATCTATATCTATATCTATATCTATATCTATATCTATATCTATATCTATCTATCTATCTATCTATCTATCTATCTATCTATCTATCTATCTATCTATCTATCTATCTATCTATCTATCTATCTATCTATCTATCTATCTATCTATATATATATATATATATATATATATATATATATATATTTATATAAAAATGAGATCTCTTTCAATTAGTATCTGGAACATTCAGGGCCTGTATTCCTCAACTTTAGGGCTGAACAGCACAGACCCGGAATTTCTTATCAACATAAAACACATTATTGTTCTACAAGAGACATGGTGCCGTCACGTCAATCAATCAGGAATGGTAGAGACTGAGGCCCAGATTTATAAAAGGATTGCACAAAGGATGTTTTACGACTGTATAAAATGGCATTGAGGGTTCTCAATTTTTGGTTTGGATTTATAAAAGGCACGCAATGCATAAACACGCAATTAAGATGTAATTTCCGGGAGTGGTGTCTCTTTGCACTTTAGCCCTTGATACATATGTAATTGTGCATATGCATATGTAATTCTGGGGTTTCTGAGAGATTTTGCAAATGAGGTCTATCAAATATGTTCTTATGTTCTAATATTCCAACTAATTTATTAAAGCTGTCAGTAATTGCGGGCCTCATATTTTCGTGATTATTTTAAGAACTCTGAAAAGCAGACATAAAATTGCCACAATCAGACAGTGGCGACCCCTTACAACCGTAGATCCTGACGCCTGTACTGAGCCCAAACTCACCTACAGATGAAAACATCAACCAGACATACTTCAGGGGTGTGAATGAGCGCACATTCAGCAAGCTGCCTGGATCGCAGTGCTGGAGGTTTAGTTTTTATGAATTATAATTCACACAAGAGGGCAAACTGAAGTGTTTACCAGTGAATAGTACACATATTTGCCCCTTCCCGCTTCCCTTTCAAATACTTTTATAAATCATTATCACTCACATACAAACACCATTACTTTCTTGGAATATATATATATATGAATAAATAAAAGTAGGAAAGGCCAAAACAAATTAGTAATACTCTCCTATAATAAACTCCTAACACTAACGGCACCCTTACCCATGGAAACAGATCTCAACATTATAATTGTACAGGTCTGTGAGCCATCACATTTTGTAACATTTACAGATGAAAGATGTTTTTCAGGTGAAGAATGTGTTTTTGTGTTTCTCTGATTATCAAGTGTTCTGGGTAACAGCAAAGCTCAAACCTGAGCAAAAGTTTGACAAATTGCACTCTCAGGGAATTCTGTGTGCTAAGTGTGAGGTGGGCTATAGTGTCTGGGTGAGTTAGCTATTATTAAATATTTACCTGGTAAAGTGCAGATGGCCAGCCATAAACCTTGTGCCACGATAAGATCTGGCATAGCAAATATTTACAATGGGAATAAGTCTTTAACCAATCAAATGAATATGTGTACTTTTTTGTTTTCTTGTACTTTGTAACCTAATGCTGATTTGCTGTAGGGAGAGAACTGTATAAAGGGACAGGGAAGATGTATCTCACTAAGTATCCTTGAGAGGAGCTTCCAGTTCTGTGGTCGTTGTGACCAAAAGACAATAAACTTGTCAAACTGTTTAAGCTTGACCTCTATTGTATTGTTTCCGTGTTCTAAAAATATTTCTTACAGAATTGGCGTCACAAACAGGATTCCTGATTGCTCGCTCACCTGACTGCTGAGACAGGCTAGAGTATGCTGTGGCTTACATACTTACTGTGCTTAGGGTAAGGAAATGGAACACATTTTGTCTTATACGGTTTTATACGGCTTATAAGTGTTGCTTGCTGACTTAGATAAAAGCGGATCGACATATCCTGTAAGGGAAGTGTTTATATGTATGTATATGCATGTGTGCAGTGGACTCTGGGACTGTTCATGCACTTGATACAATGTAACTGAAAGTTTTGGTGGAAGATGCAGGTGTGCGTTCGGTGTTTGTAGCATGGATAGATTGGGCATGAGGAATTGTGGGGGCATGTTTGTCTGGGATAACTGCATTTTAATTTAAAGGGTGTGAAGAGGTTTGAACGTCGTGTTTTCAGATATTTCTTGGCAGTGTCCAGTGCCGATGGTCTTGAAGCTTTCATGCGGACAGTCTTGGGAGAGCGCTTGCATTTATTTTGCTCAAACCAGTTGCAGTGTATTGGGGGTATGAATGATCCTGGAGGCTGCTGTATATGTGTGTGTGTATATATATATATATATATATATATATATATATATATATATATTTATGTGCACTGCATTTTCTTTATTTATTTGTATATATTGTTGTTGTTTGTGCCATGTATGTGCTTTGACAACACTTATTTTTTCATGCTAATAAAGTCAATTTGAATTTAATGACAGAACAATTATTATTATTGAGATTGGCTAATTAACATCTCTCTCTCTCTCTCTCTTTTGCTCCATCCCTCCTCTCTCTCACTCACTCTGGATTTTTACTGTAAGGCACATTTGTAGCAATAGGCGGGTGTGTTGCCTTACTTTTGAATTCTCCTTTAACAAGAAACTTTTTATAATAATGTCTGTCTCTGTACCCCCCCCCCCCCCCCCGCTCCTCTAACTCTCACTCTCTCCAGTTTAATCAGTATAGTTATAAATCAGCTCCTCTCTCTCCTTTTCTCCCACCCCTCTCCCTTCCACCCCTCTCCTTCCTCTTCCTCCTCCTCTCCTCCCTCTTTCCCTCTATGTGTAGTTCTGTACAGGCTCGCTGATTTTAATGCAGGCCCAGTAAACCGCCCAACCCAGACAAACCACACACAGAACCAGAACCACAGCCCAGATGGCATAGATCGCTCCGTACTGTTCAGCCTCCTGCCAAGTGCCAGCCTGAGAGAGAGAGAGAGAGAGAGAGAGAATAATATTTGCAAATATTATTATTCAATTACATTCTCTTTTTACTCCTGCTTCATCAGATGAAGGCTGTGAGCTGAAACATATTAAAAGCTGAAAGATATTAAAAAGAAACCATGAAAAGTGTTTTTGAAAACAGAGTTTGAGTGAGTTGCTCTATTTGAGTGCGGACCTTTCTTGACCTGTTTGGTCTTAATTCCTTGATATTTTTTGGGAGGTGACGCACCAATTCATTTGAAAAAGACTGAACTTGAGTCTGATGGTACACACCATTTAAACACATTCTAGAATGAAAAGATTTTTGGGTGTGGCCATGTAGCTCCCCCTGCCCCCCCATCCCTCCCTTCCTCCATCTCACCATTAGTCCTCCAGCGATGACAGCAAAGAAGAGACCCAGCATGAAAAAGTAAACACAGCGTTGCCAGGGGTAACGCCGCCCAATAAAGGACCTGAGAGAAAGACAGGGAGAGGGCAAAAGAGACAGTTATACATGATAACATGATTGCATTATGATAAAATGTGAGGCTCAATTCTGGACTGTGTAAGTGGCAGGGTCAATGTGTGTGTGTGTGTGTGTGTGTGTGTGTGAGAGACAGACAGACAGACAGACAGACAGACAGACAGACAGACAGACAGACACACAGACTTACACTTTCCGACAGTGAGGGCATCTGGCGAGTTTCTTCTTTGTAAAGTCAGTCCACTGAGACAGAGAGAGAATTATTATCAATCTTATTGATTCTTATTCTGATTATTATTACAGTACTTGTGATTATTAATTAGGATGATGAATATGAAGATGAAGATGAATTGTGAATCGCACCAGGAATGTGTGAGCGCAGTGTCCACAGCTCACTCTGGCTCCACAAGGCTGCAGCTCTGGGCTGACAGGACCTGAATCTGACTCCACTGGACCCAAGTTTATAATTCTCTTACTGAGACAGATAGAGAGAAAAGGAGCGGCAGAGAGGGAGAGAGAGCAGAAGAGAGACATAATTACATATGTGTGTGTTTGTGTGTGGGCCTGAATCTCCCTTTCTCCCCTCCCCTCTCCCCTCCCCTCCCCTCCCCTCCCCTCCCCCCTCCTCCTCCTTCTCCTCTCCCCTATCCCCCCTCCTCTTTCTCCCCCATCCCCCCTCCTTCTCTCACCAGTAAGGACGGGGACAGGCCATTCTCTGTGAAGTTGCTTTGCAGATCAAGAGACAGTTACAAGGACAGCGCACATACTTCTTACCAGGAGGAGGGTTCTTAATGGGCTGAGAGAGAGGGGGGGAAGGGAGGGGGGAGAATGAGGTATGGGAGAAAGAGAGACGGGGAGAGAGAGAGAGGGAGGGGTTGAAAGGGGGAGAGAGAGAGAAAGAAGGGAGGTTAACACAGATACACTGACTACTTTTCAGTACAGTAATAATTATAATAATTATTATTATTATTATTTATTTCTTAGCAGACGCCCTTATCCAGGGCGACTTACAATCGTAAGCAAAAACATTTCAAGCGTTACAATACAAGTAATACAATAAGAGCAAGAAATACAATAACACAGAAATACAATAATACAGACCTAGCTTCACACACTCATGCACACGTACACGCATACATACTTAGACACATGTTGAGACACGCACACGCACACAGATGCAAAAACACACACTCTCCTCACCGTTGCCTCGTTGCAGACCCCACACTTAACAAGGTGCTGGTGGCTGTCTGCCTTCACACTAATGAGGGACTGACATACACGACAGTTGATCTTGGAAGTGCTGCCCGACATCATTAGGGAGTAAGGAGGAAGGTCTTCCTCGATCGGGAGAACTGAGGGGAGGTCTGGAGAGAAGGGGAGGGAGACGGACAGAGAGAGGTTAATAGAGAGACAGAGGGAATGAGAAAGAGAGAGGGAACGAGAAAGACAGGTTAATAGAGTGTGCGATAGAAAGAGAGGGAGGGTGAGGGGGGAGAGAGAGAGAGAGAGGGGTAAACCAAACAATTCTGCACAGACCAGATTGGCTGTGTGGTCACTGTGAGACAGAAGAACTGGAAACAGAGATGCACTTTCTCCTAAATTGCCATATACTCCCAACCCAAGATCATTTACTTGAAAAAATGTAAATTTTCCTCCCCCATTTCCCAAAAAGCCAGAAAAAATGGCAGTCCTCCTGGGAGAGGGACACACAGCCCCACTGGCTGCCCAGTGTGTGTGTGCCTGTCATGCAAAACTGAAAGATCATAATTGGATAAGTCTTCACCCCCCTGAGTTAATACTTGGTGGAGGCACCTTTGGCAGCAATTACAGCTGTGAGTCTGTTGGGATAGGTCTCTGCCAACTTTGCACACCTAGATTTGGCAATATTTGACCATTCTTCTTTACAAAACTGTTCAAGCTCTGTCAAGTTCCTTGGGGAGCGTTGATAGACAGCAATCTTCAAATCATGCCACAAATTTGCGATTGGATTTAGGTCGGGACTCTGACTGAGCCACTCAAGGACATTTACTTTGTTGTTCCTTAGCCACTCCAGTGTAGCTTTGGCTGTGTGCTTTGGGTTGTTGTCATGCTGAAAGGTGAACTTCTGTCCCAATTTCAGCTTTCTTGGAGAGGGCAGCAGGTTTTCCTCAATGACTTCTTTGTACTTTGCTCCATTAATTTTCCCTTCTATCCTGACAAGTGCCCCGGTCCCTGCTGATGAGAAACATCCCTGTAACATGATGCTGCCACCACCATTCTTCACAGTAGGCATGGTGTTCTTTGGGTGATGCGCTATGCTGGGTTTGCGCCAAACATGACACTTTGTATTTAGGCCAAAAAGTTCCATTTTAGTTTCGTCATACCACAAAACTTTTTGCCACATGGCTACAGAATCTCCCAAGTGTTTTTTTTGCATACTTCAAACGGGATTCAAGGTGGGCTTTCTTGAGTAATGGCTTCCTTCTTGCCACCCTACCATACAGGCCAGATTTGTGGAGTGCTTGGGATATTGTTGTCACATGCACACTTTGACCAGTCTTGGCCATAAAAGCCTGTAGCTCTTGCAAAGTTGCCATTGGCCTCTTGGTAGCCTCTCTGATTAGTCTCCTTCTTGCTCGGTCATCCAGTTTGGAGGGACGGCCTGATCTAGGCAGGGTCTTGGTGGTGCCATACACCTTCCACTTCTTAATAAACGTCTTGACCGTGCTCCAAGGGATATTCAAGGCCTTTGATATTTTTTTATACCCATCCCCTGATCTGTACCTTTCAACAACTTTGTCCCGGAGTTCTTTTGAAAGCGCCTTGGTGCTCATGGTTGAGTCTTTGCTTTGAAATGCACTACCCAGCAGAGGGAACCTACAGGAACTGCTGAATTTATCTTGAAATCATGTGAATCACTACAATTTAACAAAGGTGGAGGCCATTTAACTTGGTGTGTGATTTTGAAGGCGAATGGTTACACCTGAGCTAATTTAGGATTGCTATTACAAGGGGGGTGGACACTTATCCAACCAAGCTATTTGAGTTTTTATTTTTAATTAATTTTCTACAAATTTCTAGAATATTTTTTTCACTTGGAAGTTGTGGGGTAGGATGTGTAGATAAATGAAAAAAAAACTATTTTAATGCATTTTAATTCCAGGCTATAAGGCAACAAAAGGTGAACATTTTGAAAGGGGGTGTAGACTTTCTATAGGCACTGTATATATATATATATATATAATTATTATTATTTAGCAGACGCCTTTATCCAAGGCGACTTACAGAGACTAGGATGTGTGAACTCTGCATCAGCTGCAGAGTCACTTACAACTATGTCTCACCCGAAAGACGGAGCACAAGGAGGTGAAGTGACTTGCTCAGGGTCACACAATGAGTCAGTGGCTGAGGTGGGATTTGAACCGGGGACCTCCTGGTTACAAGCCCCTTTCTTTAACCACTGGACCACACAGCCTCCTTGGGTCATTCCTTGTCAATTCAACCAGCCAATGTCACCATACGTTACACATTTGGTTAAAAATCGGCAAAAAGTTAGTAAAAGTGTTTGTTAGAAACTTTGTGAAATTTGAGCGGTCAACTCTTTATAGTTCCTGAGATTTTCGTGTTGATACCTAGGGGGTACCACCCTGCCAATGTTCTGTGAAAACACACACACACTGCTTTTAAAGGCTAATAATGTTTGAAATAAACATGTTAGATACCCAAATTCACCCCCATATAGATTTTTGGTCAAAAATAAAATAAATAAGATCTGTTCCTCTCCTGCCCCCAGAGCAGGTCTGTTCCCTCATTCCCCCAGAGCAGGCCTGTTCCCTCATTCCCCAAGGGCAGGCCTGTGCCCTCATTCCCCAAGGGCAGGCCTGTGCCCTCATTCCCCAAGGGCAGGCCTGTGCCCTCATTGCCCAAGGGCAGGCCTGTGCCCCTGCCCCCAGAGCAGGTCTGTATCCTTTTTGCCCTAAAAGCAGACAGGTCTGAGCCCCTCCTGTCGAAAGAACAAGTTTGCCCTTGCATCAATGGCAGATATTCTCTCATCTCTGCCCCTAACCCAGTCTTATTTCCTTTTACCATGATGTCTAGAAACCAAAAGATTGTTAGGTTAACATAATGAACAACATTAATATAACCTGGCCTAGAATAACAGAATATTACCCATTTAAACAAAGTATAAATTTCAATGTGAAAAAGGCAGACATGCCCTAGCGAGGGGCATGGGGCTCTGTTAGGGGCAGATATGAGACACAGATCTGCTCTCGGGGCAGGGGCACAGGACTGCTCTCGGGGCAGGGGTACAGGCCTTCTCTCGGGACAGGAGTGACAGTCCTGCTCTCAGGACAGGAGGGAAACAGATCTGCTTGTCCTTTGGGGAAGAATTACACTGACAAGCCTCATTCTGTATCAGCAACATTAAATAGCTTACTATGCATGATTAAAAAGCATGTCTGGGGCTTCCGAGTGGCGCATCCAGTAAAGGCGCTCCACGTGGAGTGCAGGATGCGCTCTATAGTCTGGACGTCATGAGTTCGAGTCCAGGCTATTCCTTTGCCGACCAAGGATGGAAGCTTCCAGGGGGGCGGCGCTCAATTGGCCGAGCGCTGCCCGGGGGGAGGGAGGGCTAGGTCGGCCAGGGTGTCCTCGGCTCACCACGCACCAGCGACCCCTGTAGTTTGGCCGGGCACCTGCGGGCTTGCCTGTAAGCTGCCCGAGAGCTGCGTTGTCCTCCGACGTTGTAGCTCTTGGGTGGCTGCATGGTGAGTCCACAGTGTGAAAAAAAGCGGTCGGCTGACGGCACACGCTTCGGAGGACAGCGTGTGTTCGGCTTCGCCCTCCCGAGTCAGCATAGGAGTGGTAGCGGTGAGCTGAGCATAATAAAATAATTGGCGATTCCAAATTGGGAGAAAATAATAAAAATAATTGGCAACAACTAAATTTAAATAAATAAAAAAAAAAGTATGTCTAAAACCATCTTGACAAAAAAGAACCACTAGCAGCATTGTTTTTCATGCATTTAAAAATGAACTGTTTTAGTGCTCCAATATTTTCCCTTGTCATTGCACCTGATAAATCCCATGTTTCATAATGGAATTCTTGACAACTCCTATAATCGAATTATGTAAATATATTCTGCTACGTATATTTTTTAGACGATACAGGTCATGTTCTATCTAAGCCTTTTAGTCCCGCCTTTGGCAAAAATCAAGTAACCAATCCGACGCGACACATTAGTTCTGCCCCCAGGGCTGATCTGCCCTCAGAGCAAAGTTCATTTCCAAAAACTCAACTGAGCTGCTTGAACGGACAAACTGCACGTGCACGTCACAACAGAACACCCAGCGTGGGCATGAACATGAGCACAGCGTCATCGGTGAAGAAATAAAACAAACTGGCATTTAAATGAAATTATTATTATCCTTTCGACAAATATTACCTACAAAATCCCTCATATATAACAACATGTACCAGAAGCTCTCTGCGTACAACAATAAATATATCAATATAGACCTGCTGAATAACCTAGCTATATGAATAATCAATTAAAATAAACCCCCAATTTTAACGTTAGCTGTCTTTTAACACACTATTATGTTTCACTTTTTGTACCACGCACCCAAGCGAGGCAGTCAGCTACTGTAGCCTCCTCTCGAACCATGCACAGCTTCACTGCTTTCAAAACGTAGCTACTGCTGTTGCATAGTATTTAAATGCGAACCCCGAAAACGTTCCGTTAGCATGCCTCCTTCTTCTTCTTCTTATTACTAATAAACAGCGAAGTGCAATAGATTATACAGAACAACCCATCCAATACTGTAATAAACTGTAGTACAGCATTATAAACTCTGGTACGGTATAAGGTTACTACACTAGATTCTGGTATCAGTTTACAACACTAACCCCGATGCTATACCTCCTACAAAAAGAAGGGAGGTCATGATTGTTGGGGACTCCATACTGAGAAACACAGCAAGTTCAGTTTGCAGTTTGGACCCCCTTACTACAACAGTGTGCTGCCTTCCAGGAGCCTCAGTCAAGCACATCACTGATAATGTGGACAGGCTCCTAGAACGAACAGGAGATGACCCGGTAGTAGTCGTCCACATTGGTACAAACAACATTGGAAGAGACAGGCCAAGATCCCTGCAAAACAAATTCAGAGAGCTAGGAAGGAAATTAAAAGACAAGACCAAAACTGTGGTATTTTCTGGGATACTGCCGGCGCCTTGCAAAGGACCATATGGGCAGCTGGAAATACAAAATCAAAATGCATGGGTGAAATCGTGGTGCACACAGGAAGGCTTCACCTTTCTTGAACATTGGAGCACTTTCTACAACAAGGACTAGCTATACAGGTGGGACGGACTGCACTTAAACAGAAAGGGAACCAATCTACTCGGAGAAAGGATCCTTCAGGCGGTACAGAAGCATTTAAACTAGAAAGGAAAGGGGGAGAAAACAAAAAAACAGAAGGGTGACTACATCAAAACAAGGGCAACAACTCAGGTAAGACCACTATCTTAATGCTAGAAGTCCGAGAAACAAAATGTTAGAACTTGAAGCTACTGCACTAACAAATAACTACGATGTGATAGGTGTTACAGAAACTTGGTTGTCTGAGAGTGATGGAGACAAATATAATATTAGTGGGTACACACTGTATAGGAAAGACAGGCAGGACAGAAGAGGCGGAGGGGTAGCGCTATATATAAGAAATAGCCTTGAAGCCCAGGTGTTAAATCAGGACAAAGAAAACAATGCAGAATCAATATGGGTCAGAATAATGGACACAAATTCAAAGGGCATAATAATAGGAGCATTTTTATTATTATTATTTATTTCTTAGCAGACGCCCTTATCCAGGGCGACTTACAATTGCTACAGACCGCCAAATTCAGACGCTGAGCAAAATAATCTGTTGTACAATGACATTCGAAATGCGTGTAGAAAAGGAGAAGCCATACTAATGGGGGATTTCAACTTCCCCTGTATAAAATGGGAAAACTCAATGGGGGGCACGACGGATGAAATTGCAATGGTGGAAATGACAAATGACTGCTTCCTAACGGAATTTGTCAAGGCACCGACTAGAGGGGAGGCATGCCTTAATTTAGTCTTTTCAAATAATGAAGACAGAATAACTAAAACAGAGGTCAGAGAGCCATTGGCAAACTCAGACCACAACATGGTCTCATTTGAAATATTTTTTAAAACCCGAAAAGTAATGACTAAAGCTAAGGTTTACAATTTTAGAAAAGCAAACTACGAAGGTATGAAACAGAGACTAACAGAAGTAGATTGGAGTAAAATAGAGAAAACATCCACAGAAAAAGGGTGGCTGTTTTTTAAAAATGTAGTACTAGAGGCACAAAACAATTACATCCCAAAAGCAGACAAATCTAAATCTAAAACAAAATGGCCAAAATGGTTTAATAGATCAATTAAAAAAAATATTCAGCGAAAAAAGGCACTTTACAGAGCTTTTAAAAGGGACCAAAAACAAAGCACACAGAAAGAGTACTTGGAACTGCAAACACAAGTCAAAAAGGAAGTTAGAAAGGCCAAGAGAGAGATAGAAATCAATATTGCTAAGGGGGCTAAAACCAATTCCAAAATGTTTTTCCAATATTATAACAGCAAGAGAACATTCAAAGAGGAGGTTAAATGTCTAAAAATAGCAAATATATTAAATGATTACTTTTCACAGGTTTTTACAAAGGAGGACACGGACAACATGCCCCACATGTTGACCTGTTCCTATCCAATTTTAAATAACTTTAGCATAACAGAGGCAGAAGTGTTAAAGGGACTAGGAGCTCTTAAAATAAACAAATCCCCTGGGCCGGATGAGATCCTCCCAATAGTACTCAAAGAAATGAAAGAAGTTATTTACAAACCGCTAACCAAGATCATGCAACAGTCTGGAAAAATAGCAAACGTAATACCGATCCACAAAAAAGGAGACAAAACCGAATCAGGTAACTACAGACCAATAAGCCTGACTTCTATTATATGTAAACTTATGGAAACTATAATAAGATCCAAAATGGAAAATTACCTATATGGTAACAATATCCTGGGAGACAGTCAGCATTGTGTTAGGAAAGGGAGATCGTGTCTAACTAACCTACTTGACTTTTTTGAGGATGCAACATTGAAAATGGATAACTGCAAAGCATACGACATGGTTTATTTAGATTTCCAGAAAGCTTTTGACAAAGTCCCGCATAAAAGATTAATTCTCAAACTGAACACAGTAGGGATTCAAGGAAATGCATGCACATGGATTAGGGAGTGGTTAACAGGTAGAAAACAGAAAGTACTGATTAGAGGAGAAACCTCGAAATGGAGTGAGGTAACCAGTGGTGTACCACAGGGATCAGTATTAGGTCCTCTGCTATTCCTAATCTACATTAATGAGTTAGACTCTGATATAGTAAGCAAACTCGTTAAATTTGCAGACGACACAAAAATAGGAGGAGTGGCAAACACTGTTGAAGCAGCAAAGGTCATTCAAAATGATCTAGACAGCATTCAAAATTGGGCAGACACATGGCAAATTAAATTTAATAGAGAAAAGTGTAAAGTATTGCATGCGGGCAATAAAAATGTGCATTATAAATATCATATGGGAGATAGTGATATTGAAGAAGGGATCTATGAAAAAGACCTAGGAGTTTATGTTGACTCAGAAATGTCTTCATCTAGACAATGTGGGGAAGCTATAAAAAAGGCCAACAAGATGCTCAGATATATTGTGAGAAGTGTTGAATTTAAATCAAGGGAAGTAATGTTAAAACTTTACAATGCATTAGTAAGACCTCACCTAGAATATTGTGTTCAGTTCTGGTCACCTCGTTACAAAAAGGATATTGCTGCTCTAGAAAGAGTGCAAAGAAGAGCGACCAGAATTATCCCGGGTTTAAAAGGCATGTCGTATGCAGACAGGCTAAAAGAATTGAATCTATTCAGTCTTGAACAAAGAAGACTACGCGGCGATCTGATTCAAACATTCAAAATCCTAAAAGGTATAGACAATGTCAACCCGGGGGACTTCTTTGACTTGAAAAAAGAAACAAGGACCAGGGGTCACAAATGGAGATTAGATAAAGGGGCATTCAGAACAGAAAATAGGAGGCACTTTTTTACACAGAGAATTGTGAGGGTCTGGAACCAACTCCCCAGTAATGTTGTTGAAGCTGACACCCTGGGATCCTTCAAGAAGCTGCTTGATGAGATTCTGGGATCAATAAGCTACTAACAACCAAACGAGCAAGATGGGCTGAATGGCCTCCTCTCGTTTGTAAACTTTCTTATGTTCTTCTTATGTTCTTAATACACCCTGATAAACTGGTACACTGATATCAATATGAATTACTTGTATATTTGTAATACATTTTGATAATGTATTGCAAGAAGTATTTTTTTTCTCGGTCAGGGGCAGCGGCTGTGTAAATGTTTCTGGAAACATTCGTCACAACACTGTACTTGGACTCATTACAATGTCCTGCTTTGGGTGAGTAAAAATGTCTGTGTGTGTGTGTCAATGTGTGTGTGTGTCACTATGTCATTGTGTGTGTGACAGTGTGTCACTATGTGTGTGTGTCAGTTTGCATGTGTCAGTGTGTCACTATGTGTGTGTGTCAGTTTGCGTGCATCAGTGCATGAGTGTATCTGTGTGCAGGGTTAGAAACTAACAATACTGTGCTGCTAGTCCAAAGGACCAGTACCTTTTA
Source organism: Acipenser ruthenus (assembly GCF_902713425.1). Classification (NCBI taxonomy): domain Eukaryota; kingdom Metazoa; phylum Chordata; class Actinopteri; order Acipenseriformes; family Acipenseridae; genus Acipenser; species Acipenser ruthenus. The sequence goes on from NW_026708105.1 coordinate 65,146, forward strand.
AACTTTTAAACCAGTAAACTTGGTAGGCCTGGTGTAAACTTACTAGTCCTTATGTGAAGTGCCGAACAACAGTTGGGGTCTGTGGCAATGTGCTCCGCCCCTGTGTGCATTTCTGTGTTGTATGTTGCGTGTGGTGTGTTAATGTTGGTGTATAGGCATTGGTACACGGGATATAAACGGGTCTGTGTTTCACGTGTGATTTAAAATGTATAGTTGTATTTATGCACGTTTTACTCACTCGGGGTTGGGTGTTCGGTGAGTAGTGAACGAGAGAGAGAGGAGAAATAAAGTTAAAGATAAATATTTATAACAATTGCTATCGCGTGCTGGTAGGACCAGCACGATACTTGTTTGTTTATTTACTCACCGTGTTTGTGTGTCTGTCCGTCCACCGTTTGTTTAAGTGTTAGTCCATTTTGTTTGTCGATTTATTTTGGAGCAAGTGCCGTGTCCTGTCTTCTGTTTGTTTAAACCTTTTATTTATAATAAACCGCGCAACAGCGCTTTCATCATTTCACCTCATTTCTCTGTGTATTCATTTCCTGGTTCTGACGGCACCACTCAGCTAGCCGTGTGACAGGGTCCCAAAAACAGGCTTAGATTTTATTTTGCTAAAAAACAAAACACCGTTATAAATTTAGACTAACATTTTTTTTTTAACAAAGCACCTTCGTAAACATTCATACAGATCGATCAGTCACCTATTTGCACCTCGTTTCTTGTGTGCTGAGAAACTGACACTGACAGCACCAGACGGGATGACAGAGGAAAACATTCTCTCAGCTGTGTCACCCTGCCGACCATGAAGCTCTGCCTGAAACTGACAGCGTTGACACAATGTTTATCTGATTGTACATTACGTGTTGCTATTTACAAAAATGCTGGCTGGCTATGAATTACTATCTATAATGCACGTACACATGCGGTCTTCACTAAAGTCCCAATTTAAAGACAGTACGTTTCACTGTAGCCCTCGGGATGAAATTGTTAGGTGGCTATTTAATTATTATTATTTTATTAATTAGCAGTGGGAGAAAACCGCTTCAGCAAGTACAGTAGAATCTGCCAGAACTGACGGACGCTGAATCTACTACAGATACTAATGAGAGCATAACAAAAACAAAAGAAAAACGAGGGAAACGCAGAACATTTCAAGAAAGCTGGGAGACTTTGTATAAATTGATTTTATATTTTTAAATGCTGCAGTAACAGTTCTGCTTTTGAAGCATCCACTATAATTTGACAGAACAGGTGATTTATTTGCACTGTGCAGAACCTTATTTTCCCCCGTTGGTGCTTGAGCCCCGGAGAGCTCACAGAATAACCACCTGCACCTATTGTTAGCGATTAAAGCCTGCGTTTAGAACGAACTGATTACCGCTCAGCAGTACTATATTGGTATAAGAAAAGTGTGTTTTAAAAAAGTAATTTCAGCTTCCAATCACTTAAAATATGCTGACGATAATGTAAACAACACCAAGCTACAGACAGCGAGTCCCAAGCTTTAAACGTGTTACTGTTTATAAATAAGAACTTAACTTTATTATGAATATACTGTGTTATTATGTTTTAACCAACATAATATGATAATGTTCTGTGACAGGGTGACTAAACGGTGACGTCACGGCAGAAGCAGGAACGCAAAAATACTGACACCGGGCACTGCAGTTCAAAAGAAAGAAATCGGCTGGCCGCCTTTTTTATTAAATAACAAAAATAAATAAAAAGGTTGAACAAAATAAAATCACCAACACAAAATATATAAACAAAGGTCAGGCTGGGCAAATAGCTGTCACTGATCCTTTTACTTTCGTTTTAGTTTCATTTTTGTTTTCACTCTTGCTCTCCTCGCTCTCTCTCATACACTCCTCTAAAACACCCACCCCGAGATGGAGAGCTGCAGGCTTTTTATATTCAGGTGACCATCTCCCGATTAGCAACAAAATTAATGTAAAAAACAAAACAATGTACAGGGCACCTCGCCCTGTTACATGTTCCCTATGGTATTTGTTTGTTTATTTGTTTTAAAAGGTTTAGTAAAACATGGCCTATTGTTTGACCTTGTTAGTACAACCGGCCCGCTTTGCTAATGACACCAGTCAGGGTCGTAACCCAGTATAAATCTCCACATTACTGTAAAATGACTTTACACTTACTTCAAAAGATGCAACGTGTTTCAGTAAATTCAAACGATAAACTTTGCATCCCGCGCAGAGGGAGAACACAAATGTAAAACATCATTAAGTGGGGTTGGCATTGCAGGGGAGATGAAGGGAGGTTTCAGTTCCGAGTGACTGTTTTCTAAGCATTACTTGTGAATTTTTATTCACCACTGCTACACCCCTTTAGAAAATTGACTTTCCTGCATGTTTTTTTTTTTTTTTTTAATGTAAGATTGAACGTGAGAGTATATGTGTACATTTGTTTTAAGTACTCGCCCAGAGGACTACTGAGACACAGACATCAACTAGTCCTCATCAGATTTAATTTAAAGCGGAAGTTTCTAACCCTGTGTGTGTGTTACTGTGTCAGTGTGTGTGTGTGTATTAGTTAGTGTGTGTGTTTCAGTGTATGTGTTTGTGTGTCAGTGTGTACCTATCTAAGACTGTACAGTACACAAATGGATATATTTGACTGTATACTACAGATCCTATAATACGTGTGTACCGCTACAAGCTACAAGGCTCGAGAGACCCTGTAGAACTGAGTTCAGCAGTTTATGATGGTACATGAACTTGTTAAGTACGTGTCTGCCTGTGCGTCTGTCTTACTGTTAGCAAGACTAGGCCTATACATGAATTACTGTACATTACAGCGCAGGCTGTCTTAACATTATACTAAGTACTGTACTTGCACTGTACTTTACTGTCCTGTGCTACACTCTAGTACACAACAAATTTATTTTGACATTGAATGAGCGCTATTTGTGTTTTTGAATTATACTGTACAATACAATACTGTACTGTAGGCCAGGGGTTCCCAAACTGTGGGCCGTGACTCATCCCTGGGTGGGCCGCGGAAGCAGTGATTATTATTATTTTATATATTAACTTAAAGTCGTGTAAGATGTGATGTTGCAATAATGTGAGCAACATAGCTTAATATAAGACAACATGTGGATGCGACAGCGTGGGAGAAGTACAAGTGGACAAGTACAACGCAGTTAGAAGCAGTTTGAAAGCAGGTTGACAGCTGCAGAAACTAAACTAAACTTCCAAAAAAAAAAATTAACATGGTCTTCAAGCCAGTAATCTGTGACAACTGCATGATGTGGGAAATCCGAGAAAACCCAACAGAGCTCAACCAAGTGTGTGTAAAGTTCTGCACGATCCAGGACTTGCTTAAACGAGTAAGTGTGTTAGAAATGGAGCTGCAGAAAATAAGACAGCAACAGGAGCTTGAGGTGGCATACCCACAATTCATGGAAGTCTGCACCCCTAGCAGACTGAAAGCCACCAGGGAGATGGAAAAGGGTCGAAACAGCTGGGTTCAGATAGGCAGAAGCAGGGGAAAAAAAGAAACTTCGTCAAACACGACCACCAGAAATCCAAACATCCAACAAATTTGAACCAATTTAGATGACCAAAACTAACATCAAGAAAATGAAAGGAACAACATCCAGGACCCTATAAACAGTGCTGGCCAGGCAGCAAAAAGAAGGGAGGTCATGATTGTTGGGGACTCATTGAGAAACACAGCAAGTTCAGTTTCCAGTCTGGACCCCCTTACAACAACAGTGTGCTGCCTTCCAGGAGCCTCTGTCATGCACATCACTGAGAACATGGACAGGCTCCTAGAACGAACAGGAGATGACCTGGTGGTAGTTGACCACATCGATACAATCAACATTGGAATAACAGACCAAGATCCCTGCAAAACAAATTCAGAGAGCTAGGAAGGAAATTAAAAGACAAGACCAAAATTGTGGTATTTTCTTGGATACTGCCAGCACCTTGCAAAGGACCATATGGACAGCTGGAAATACAAAATCAAAATGCATGGCTAAAATCGTGGTGCACACAGAAAGGCTTCACCTTTCTTGAACATTGGAGCACATTCTACAACAAGGACTATCTATATAGGTGGGATGGACTGCACTTAAACAGAAAGGGAACCAATCTACTTGGAGAAAGGATCCTTGAGGAGGTCCAGCAGCATTTAAACTAGAAAGGACGGGGGGAGAAAACAAAAAAACAGAAGGTCAGAGAGCCATTGGCAAACTCAGACCACAACATGGTCTCATTTGAAGTGTTTTTTAAAACCCCAAAAGTAATGACTAAAGATAAGGTTTACAATTTTAGAAAAGCAAACTATGAAGGCATGAAACAGAGACTAACAGAAGTAGATTGGAGTAAAATAGAGAAAACATCCACAGAAAAAGGGTGGCTGTTTTTTTAAAAATGTAGTACTACAGGTGCAAAACAATTACATCCCAAAAGTAGACAAATCTAAATCTAAAACAAAACGGCCAAAAATGTGCACTATAAATATCATATGGGAGTTTATGTTGACTCAGAAATGTCTTCATCTAGACAATGTGGGGAAGCTATAAAAAAAGGTCAACAAGATGCTTGGATATGTTGCGAGAAGTGTTGAATTTAAATCAAGGGAAGTAATGTTAAAACTTTACAATGCATTAGTAAGACCTCATCTAGAATATTATGTTCAGCTCTGGTCACCTCATTACAAAAAGGATATTGCTGCACTAGAAAGAGTGCAAAGAAGAGCAACCAGAATTATCCTGGGTTTAAAAGGAATGTCGTATGCAGACAGGCTAAAAGAATTGAATCTATTCAGTCTTGAACAAAGAAGACTACACGGTGATCTGATTCAAGCATTCAAAATCCTAAAAGGTACTGACAATGTCAACCCAGGGGGCTTTTTTTTTACCTAAAAAACGACCTAATTTGCATCTGCGCTGTACAGAGTGGTAGAAAAAAAGTAGCAATACAAGGCTCTCTTTTCCCTTTGTAGGTATTAGTTTATATTTAAAAAAAAAAAAAAAAAAAAACGTTTATTCATAACATGCAAGGTTATGGGTGCATCAGACAAACCAGAGGAAATACAAAAACAAAGCAGTTATGAATAACACTTTGAATTATAAATGGATCGATGTTTTGGAATTATTTTTTTCTTCACAACGTATATATACATTTTTACAAGTATTTGCAATTACAGCATCTGAGAAGGAAAATACGTATTTGATGTAGGACAGTTTTTAAGCAGCAAGTAAAATTAACATTTTAAAAACAAGATTCATACACACTCATAAGAATTTTATATAAATTAATGCTAGACTCGCATCAAGCTTGGGTTGAGTTTCTGTGTAACTATGCACTTTAATTCTAATAAAATGAAAGCCGTGTGTGTGTAGTTTGCGAGGCACAGCTACAGTAGCTGCTTTAAAACAGCGTTTTTTACGAGGCTTTGGCAATTAGGGCGCATACTCGAGTTCTGTGGAAACGAGGTATTGTTTTACTCAGAAGGAATTACTGTTCAGATATTTATGAATGGGGAAAATAAGAAACGTTTCCTTCTTTTTTTTGTTTGATGACGATGAAAATAGCTGCATTTCTAATGATGTTTAGTTGGACAGGTTCCTAATGTAACAACATAATAATAATAATCTAAAAATAAAGGTTTGGTTTTGGAATTCATTTTATTACTAAAACAAAAAAAAAAAAAAAAAAAAAAAAAAATCCCACTACATATTCATTGTTATTTTCTAAGTATTTAGAAAATGTGAAATATTTTCAAATAAAATAAGAATTTACATTACGTTTATTGACAGTATTGACAGCTATTGATGTGCCGCAGTACCTAATACAACTGATCAGGTGGGCCTGGCCCCAGTGAAAAAGTTTGGGAACCCCTGCTGTAAGCTGCTGTGCTGTAACCATTACCCTAGTTTTATCGTGGTTAGTTAACAACCCAGCATCAGCTACACGGTACCAATATAATATTTAGGCGCTATATAAATGCATGACACAACAACTATTATTATTATCACTCACTCTGCGGCTGGCAGGGCAGCCCGTACGCCGCCGCCGCTGGCCCGGGCAACACTGCGCCGCTTCCGCCGATAGCTAAGTCGCTTGGTTCGTAGGAGAGGAGCGGGGATTTCTCGCCGTCCGCCATGCCTGACACCGGGACCCGCCGCCGCGGCAATAATAATAAAATAAACAATAAAAATGATAGTGTTACAAGCGGCGGATCAGGAGACCGCAGGAGCAACCAGGAAACAACAAGCTAGCCTTGTCATGTGATTGTATGTGTCTGTCTGGGAGAGCTGGAGGCGTTCACGGCGATCATTCTGCGCAGATCCTGAACTTTGGGTGCGTTCTTATAGCGCAGATTTCCTCAGTTCTGCACTGATATGCGCAGTTCACATAATAGTCCACAATGTGTACAATTGGGCAGATCTGTGCAGAACGCACTCATTCTTACAAGAATATTGGCTAAACAAGGCAGAATCCGCGCAGAATGATCTCTGAACACAGGGAACGCCAACAGTGTACTTGCAAGACGGACGACACACGCCTCACACCCCAAGCCGCACAGGGGAGAAGTTTGCCCCGAACTTAGACTGGCAGGCAGGCAGCACTATTTTGCCCACGAAAGGGCTTTTGTGCACAAAATACATTACAACATGTATTTCGTCCCACAAAACGAAAAAACAAATGTATATAATATTGTCCACAAAAGGCAAAAGAGAGTTTTCATTTTGTGGACAAAATGAAATAAAATGTTTTCATTTTGTGCACAAAATACATTTTTTCTTAGATCATTTTGTGGACATAATGAACAGTCAAGTATACATTCTGTCTACGAAAAGCAAAATAAGTTTTCAGTTTTGTCCACAAAATAATTTAACATACAATTATCATTTTGTGGGACAAAATGTATATTTTGTGGGGCTAAAACTAATTTTGTGGGACGAAATACACATTGTGTAGCACAAAATGCAAATTCTGTGCACAAAACAACATTTTATGGGACGAAATACACATTCTGTGGGACAAAATGCTAATTCTGTGCATAAAATAGACATTCTGTGGAATGAAATACACATTTTGTAGCACACAGTGCTAATTATGTCCACAAAATACAATTTTGTGGGACGAAATGATAATTATGTGCACAAAATACTCATTATGTCGGATAAAATTCTGTGCCACAAATACAACGCGCAGTTTTCAGTTTGAATGTGGCAGCTTTTGCCCTTAGAAGGCATGTTTCCTTTGTGATGTAACTGAGGAGGCGGGTTTTCGCGGAGAGGTGTTTTATTATCTGCCTAATAGGCAGACCTGCCTGCCAGTCAAAGTTCAGGGCAAACTTCTCCCCTGTGCCCCCAAGCCCGGTACGCTTATAACTCCGCCTCTACACGGACGCAATTTCCAAGTCCTCACATTGATGCACTGATCCCGACCATGTGAAGTCGTTTTTTTTTGTTTACAGAATCTAGTTTTCTCTGTATTGTCAATGTCGTAACATGTAATACGCCCATTTTATTTATGTTTTTCAAATAATGAATACATCGACATTGCCGACATTGCGTTCTAAATAAACCATTTAATCATCATTACATTTATAAAGGCAGTATTAATGAATGCGCTTACGTTTCCATATAATATATACAAAAGCGGTAATCGTTAACTATTTGCGGTATGTAATGTATGTAAAAAAAAAAAAAAAAGACAATCTGCAAGCATTGTTGGGAATGGTCTTGATGTCAACGTATTTTAAAAATATTGCTTGATACTCTCTGATTAATATACTGCCCTCCGCTTCTTTGGAAACTGTTCAATTATCCGTTTGTTTCTATTGCAACAATACTGTTAGAACGGAACCCTATAAAAATGTACCACTGGATTTTGGAACAAGGTACGATGGTATCTGTGAAAGTCCAGTTGTATTGTATAATAAATGTATCCTACACCATCAATGTACAATTCCCTGTGTTACAATAATGCAGTACAACCATAATAATAATAGTATAGCTACACTATAGAACCGTGGTACATTTTTATAGGGGTGTAGCGTCACACAATCTACATTTACTTAATCGTATTAAAGTAAGAATTATGTGTGTCATTCTCATCTTATTTACAATGTAAAATTGACATGCTTACATGTCTGTATAGGTTAGCCTAGGTATATGCAATAAAATATAGGAAGCTGAAGTTCAGGTTGTCACTCATATTATTTGCATCCCAGTTTTTGTTCTGTCCTTTAAGCTCATATGCCAATTGATTTATCAAAGTTGAATGATGATCCCTTTGTTTAAGTCCCTTTGGTCATATCATGTTGACCTGCTTTGAAATACAAACTGAAATTAGAATTTCAATGTAGATGTAAAATAAAAATACAGGCCTGCGTAAACCATTGTGCAATCAGTTTTTAATATATATATATATATATATATATATATATATATATATATATATATATATATATATATATATATATATATATATATATATTCTATAACTGTTAATTTGCAGTCTGTGTGGAGTTTGCATGTTCTCCCCCTGTTCGCCGGGTCTCCGGTTTCCTCCCACAGTCCAAAGACATGCTGCCCAGGTTGAAGGTCACTCTGAATTGCGTAGAGAGGGAGACACAAGAACAGCAAAGGATTAGATATAAACACTTTCCGCCGGGTCAGGCAGCATCCTCCGACTGCTGGGTGACATAAAAGTGAGAGAGAAAGAGCAAAGTTTAGACACATAACATACAACAAATCTGACTCTCGCTCCCGACGGGTCAGGCAGCATCCTCTGGCTGCTGGGTGTTTAATGGAGCAAGAGACAGGAAGGGGACGAACAGGACAAAAGGACAGATCCTTCGCAACTCAGTGCAGCATCCTCAGGCAGCAAAGCTGGCAGCTGGGCGGCGTGGAGAGCTTAGGAAAAGTGTCTCGGGTCCGTTTAGGAGAGACGAAAACAGAGAACCCCCCCCCCTTGGCCGGGGCCCGCTCGGCAGGTGGAGGCACGGCCTACTGTATAAGGGGGCTGAAATGGTTCTGGACCTGAAACGGAAGAGAGGAGATGGGACAGCAAGGTTGAGGCTTAGGCTTAGCGCATAAGCAGCAGAAGAATAGGATGTGGCCGGGGGTCCCCTCAGGCCGGCGAGGAACAGCCAGGCTGCAGTGGTTGAGACGAGAGGCCGACCCGGACAGCCGGGGGAGTGAGACTCACTTCCCCCCCTGAGGAAGCACTGTGCGGACAGTGCGATATAGAAAGGAGCAGAGGAGGGCAGGAGGAGGAACAAAAAACAAACACAGACAAGGAAGCGAAAATAGTGCTGGGTTAAAATAGAATGAGAGCGAGAGATAGACAGGAGGGGCAGCCAATAACATACATGGGGCAGCGCTGGCCATGCCCTAATAATCGACGTGGCGAGTGCTGCATTGTGATTGGCTGAAAAAGCTAAATGAGGCTGAACTGGGATCAGCTTCCGCCCGGGAAGAGAACGGCTGATGCTTACGGGGCAGAACGCTACGGAGGGAAGGTAAGACTAGCTAAAGAAAAGGACTTAGGATGAGAAAAAAGCAGCGCGAAGCGGGAGAGAGCCCTCTACGGCATCCCCTGAATTACGCCTTAAGGCTAACATTAAAAGCATCAGCTAAAAAATTATCAACAGCAATTTATGTCCATTTGTGAAACACACACACACACACACACACACACACAAAATACAGCAATTTATCATGTAGTCACATAGAGGTGGTGATTAAAAGGGTCTCTTAGCAAGGTGCAGTTGTATTGAAGTGAAAGTGGTTGTCTATAGGTACAGTTAGTGGCTAAAAGTGGAACTGAAGACAAACCAACCCTAGCCCCAAACCCTAAATAGTGGGGCAGCAGTGTGGAGTATTGGTTAGGGCTCTGGACTCTTGACCGGAGGGTCGTGGGTTCAGTGCTGCTGTACCCTTGAGCAAGGTACTTTACCTCGATTGCTCCAGTAAAAACCCAACTGTATAAATGGGTAATTGTATGTAAACAATAATGTGATACCATGGATAAGGGCGTCTACTAATAAATAAATAATAACAATAATAAATAACAAGCTGTGATGCAAATAAAAATCCAACTACAGCCTCGTAATAAAGATTATAATCATTGAACACATCTGTGATGTTTGTTGGTATAGAAATGAATTAGTAGAAAGGGAGTGGATTTTATCTGTTCCTATTAAAATTGGACGATTTTTTTGATTACATACACAACATACACATAGGGTAGCAGTGGAGAGTAGAGGTTAGGGCTCTGGATTCTTGACCGGAGGGTTGTGGATTCAATCCCAGGTAGGGGACACTGCTGTTGTACCCTTGAGCAAGGTACTTTGCCTACATTGCTCCAGTAAAACCCCAACTGTATAACTGGGTAATTGTATGTAAAAAATAATGTGATATCTTGTAACAAGTGTAAGTCACCCTGGCTTAGGGCATCTGCTAAGAAAGAAATAATAATAATAATAACGAAGAACTTGATTACAATCTTTGCTCTTATGATTTATCATGTATATTAGGTTATAGTTTGTGGCATGGTGGTGTGGTGGTTAGCGCTGCTGCCTCACAGCTCCAGGGTCCCAGGTTTGATTCCCGTTTTAGGGGAGTTTGCATGTTCTCCCCGTGTTCGTGTTGGTTTTCACCAGGCACACTGGTTTCCCCACCTCAACCAAAAACATACTGGTCAGGTTGATTGGTCACTCTAAATTGCCCTCTGTGTGCATGCTTGTGTGAGTGTGAGAGTTGGACTGGTGTCCAATCCTGGGTGTAGTCCTGCCTTGCACCGTGTCTGCCGGGTTAAGCTCCAGCTCACCGTGACCCTGTATTGGATGAAGTGGTTATTGATGATGGATGGATGGTTAATATTTGTAATAATGCATTTACTGACATCCACATGTTCTCCGATTAATAAACATTTGGACTGAACGTGTTTAATTTTCCCACAGATAAATTGTCAAAATCCCACAACAAGTATAATATATACATTTAGTGGTCCACAATTCTGCTCCTCTAGAGTCGCAGTCAGTCCAGCAGGTTTTTGTAGCTGTCTGTAAATCTCCAACTGCTTAAGAGCAAATAAAAGGGTAAACTTGTCCAATTAAGCAAATTAATTCAAATCAGGTAATGAAGGCCTCAGGGGGATCAAAAAATGAAAACCTTCTTGGCCCAGAGTTCTGCACCCCTGACAAAGGAGATGTTAACACAGTCATTCATTCACAGTTGTCTGAAGAGTTTTTTTTTATTATTATTTAAAGCACTTATTTATCTGTTTTGATTGAAGTCCTGCTTTCCTGTCAAAAGTACTATGAAAACAAACAAGGGGATCAAAATTGCAAACAAAGAACTTTATTACAAATATATAATGCAGTTTGGATATTAAAAATTAAAATGCAGTTATTTTTGACAGATATGTTTTTTATGATATAGCAATAAATAATGAATGTAAACTAATTCCCCCATTTCATTTACACTGAATAAAGGGTATGAATAATTATGTAGCCTACTGTATTTGCAAGTGAGTATTCCTGAGCATTCTCTATAAACATTTAAATAAACATATGTAAACAATAAGTATTAATGACTTTATGCACAATATTTTACTTGAAATGCATATCGTTCACTAAATATATTAAACAACCTTCAACAATGTTACATGTAAAAACCATTAAATAACAAACCATCACACTGCACTGCACCCTTTAGATGGACATCCAAGTGCTTTTTTAAATGGTGGCGTTTATTGGGTTTATATTTGCTTGGCTGGCAAAATGGACAGTGGTACAAAGTGCAGCATTGGGTACACCGTTTCACCTCAGGCAACACTCCTCCTTTCACTGCTGTTATATGTAACTGAAATACAAAGAGCAAATTACAACATGATTAATAACTTACAATTAATATACATCAGTGTATCTACATTGAGATTGGATGAAAATAATGTGTAAAAAAAAAAGTTTTTATTGTATGTAAAAATAATGTGATATCTTGTAACAATTGTAAGTCGCCCTGGATAGGGCGTCTGCTAAGAAATAAATAATAATAAATGATCTGTAGCTAATGTGAAATTCAGAAAACATTGATGTATGTTGGTACAGTGAGGTATATTCAATGGCCTCTTACTCAAAGCATTTTTTGCACATTCTATTATCATCATTTTTTTTTTTTAGAGCTGTAAATGTTGACATAAAATGCAAGTTATGAAGTATGATTTCCTCATACACAACATCTATACGTATTAAGAATATGTGCTTTGACTTTATTTTATTCCTTTTAGAGTAAGTGTCAATAATAGCAAATTTGTGTAAAATGCTTTGAGTAGAGAGACCAGTGTTTCTGTAATTGATGCATTGTTAGGGTGTTTTACTATATATATATATATATATATATATATATATATATATATATATATATATATATATATATATATATATATATATTACAATGCAAAATGTAAGTTTTAACTTTTGTTTTCTGGGTACACAAGCCTGGTGTAACCTGAGCTGTTGCAGTCAGATAGATCAAGGCAGTACAAACTAGTTTATGCAGGGAATGCTGAGTGCTTGGCTAGATGAAAAACTGGTCCTGCAGCTTTTGGATTCTCCATTTCAGGCTACTAAGTTGTCACAATTATCTTTTCAAACACACTTAAAGTCTGAGCCTTGTTTACTCCTGATCATTTATAGTAGGAAAGTCAAGAGAAAATACAGATTTTTAGATACAGAAGTTTTATTTCCAGATATCAGAGTCCAGAGTCAGTTTGATTTTTTTTTTGGATTAATTTCAATCTATATTTTCTCTTGACTTCTCTACTGTCAACATAGATATACACATAAAATTATAACATAATGTAACCTCAATGATAAAAGGCCACTGTCTGCTGTAAGTCCAGAGTAATTTATAGGGGGAGAAATATATATATCTTCTTTACGCTGAAGATAGTTCTTAATGACTTTCGCTGTATGTTTGGGGTCGTTGTCATGCTGCAGAATAAATTTGGGGCCAATTAGATGCCTCCCTGATGGTATTGCATGATGGATAAGTATCTGCCTGTACTTCTCAGCATTGAGGAGACCATTAATTCTGACCAAATCCCCAACTCCATTTGCAGAAATGCAGCCCCAAACTTGCAAGGAACCTCCAGCATGCTTCACTGTTGCCTGCAGACACTCATTCGTGTACCGCTCTCCAGCCCTTCGGCGAACAAACTGCCTTCTGCTACAGCCAAATATTTCAAATTTTGACTCATCAGTCCAGACCTGCTGCCATTTTTTCTGGACCCCAGTTCCTGTGTTTTCGTGCATAGTTGAGTCGCTTGGCCTTGTTTCCACGTCGGAGGTATGGCTTTTTGGCCGCAAGTCTTCCATGAAGGCCACTTCTGACCAGACTTCTCTGGACAGTAGATGGGTGTACCAGGATCCCACTGTTTTCTGCCAATTCTGAGCTGATGGCACTGCTGGACATCTTCCGATTGTGAAGGGAAGTAAGCATGATGTGTCTTTCATCTGCTGCAGTAAGTTTCCTTGGCCGACCACTGCGTCTACGGTCCTCAACGTTGCCCGTTTCTTTGTGCTTCTTCAAAAGAGCTTGGACAGCACATCTGGAAACCCCTGTCTGCCTTGAAATTTCTGCCTGGAAAAGACCTTGCTGATGCAGTATAACTACCTTGTGTCTTGTTGCTGTGCTCAGTCTTGCCATGGTGTATGACTTTTGACAGTGAACTGTCTTCAGCAAACCTCACCTTGTTAGCTGAGTTTGGCTGTTCCTCACCCAGTTTTATTCCTCCTACACAGCTGTTTCTGTTTCAGTTAATGATTGTGTTTCAACCTACATATTGAATTGATGATCATTAGCACCTGTTTGGTATAATTGTTTAATCATACACCTGACTATATGCCTACAAAATCCCTGACTTTGTGCAAGTGTACCTAGAAGAATTGATGCTGTTTTGAAGGCAAAGGGTGGTCACACCAAATATGGATTTGATTTAGATTTTTCTTCTGTTCACTCACTTTGCATTTAGTTAATTGATAAATATAATCTATTAACATGTCTATTTTTGAAAGCATTCTTACTTTACAGCATTTTTTCACACCTGCCTAAAACTTTTGCACAGTACTGTATATATATATACATATACATATATATATATATTAACCACAGATGACAAATGAATACACATATTAATTATAACTTTTATAAGTATTTGAAAATAAATCACATTAAAAAATATATGCGATTTAAGTAATTTCAGCGGACACTAACAAATGTTTCTAATGTATATAGATATCTATAACAAAAACATTGTCAATGTAAAAAAACAAAGTTAGAAAAACGCAACAGCTGTTTAAAGGGGTGACATCAGACACAAAAGCCCAAGTTAGGAGAAGCAATTAAGCCAATCTTGTCAAGCATCAAGCAAATAGGCACAATTGGAAAGGTGCTGGGGCCCAAGATTCACACAATTCTTGCTTCTAACTTGGCGCCTTTTTTTGATCGCTTCGCTCCACTTTATCGCTCCACTTGAAATGCACAGTGGCGCAGCGGGCTAAGGTCATGTGCTCTTCAAGAACATCATGTTGCAAGTTCAAACCACTTGAAATTCTCTTTGTATGACTTGAAGTGACTGAAACACACACTCACACACACTGAGACTGTGTGTGTTATAGTGTGTGTGTTTCTCAGTGTATGTGTGTGCCCCAGCACCTTTCCAATTGTGCCTATTTGCTTGATGCTTGACAAGACTGGCCTAACTGCTTCTCCTAACTTGGGCTTTTGTGTATGATATCACCCCTTTAAACGGCTGTTGTGTTTTTCTAACTTGTTTTTTTTTTTACATTTTTGTTATAGATATCACTTCCTTTTTTACTTCATCAAATAATGAACAAAGCGAGGGAAAGATATTCGAGAATGTGTATGGTAAATAGACAGACAGACATTACAAGAGAATAATAAGTAGAGTAATATAAGAGAAATGAGAAAATATTTGAAAGTAAAATAATGGTAGAAGGGACTTTTGGACAGTATTGAAAGTGTAAACATTATATTCTTATAGTTGCATGAGAGGTGAAAACAATATGTCTATTTTGGTAGGTATTGATATATTGATATTTACGTAGGTACAATACTACAATGTTATAAATGGTTCAAAAGGTACATGTGCATGTCCGTGCTAAAGGGTAGTATACTAACACATTTTAATGCTGGAAAAAAAAACATTATTCTCCTTGATATAGTGGTCTTATGAACTTAGGCTAAGGCATTTGTAAAGCATTAGATTTCTTCATAAAAGGACATATTCATTTTGTTTGCATTTCTTGACCATGGTTTGACTTCAATAAGTGCATCATTTGCATGCACCATTTTCCAGTAGCTCCCACAGCAAGAACAGACACATAGTGTCCTAAAGTAGCATCCTGTCCTTGGTGTATGATAATGGAATCTAATTGGTAATTCCTGTTGTCCACAGTAATTGTGCTCTTCTGCACAGCAGTAAACTTAGCATTGTGTCATTTTGTAACGGTCCCGTCTGGTTTGGTTTCCCAAAGCATAAGTTGGACTGCAATCAGTCTCCCTGCTGATTGAATAAGTTCACGTTTCATGATTGGAGAAATGTTGCATTGCCTACATTTGCTACCAGGAATCATTGCCCATTTGTCATTTCTATAAATGAGTTCTTCCAAACAAATGGAATCTGTACCAGCAGGTACATGTAGAGGATAAATATACAACACCTCTCGGTTTGATGAGCAGTAGTTATATGTAGTACATAGAATGCCATGACTTATTGTGACTGAAACCATGCAAGATACTTCAGGACAAATTTCAGACAATTTGGTGAGAAACTCTGCAACATGTTGCTGCTCACCTCTATTGAAAGGTTCTCCTAAGAAGTGACAAATATCCACAGTAGTTAGAGACGCAGTGGATGGCAAGTGATCCTATTTGTGAACAGAGCTCCTGATAGCCTCTTGTTGACTGTGTTTTAATGAATCCTTCAGAGGTTGAAAGTGAAGGCGGCACTGCAATGCTGCATTTGCATAGCATGAGGTGAAATTGGGGTTGCTCAAGCCTCTGAATGGATGTGTAAGTGCAATGTTCTCTTAGAAGACTGAGACTTTTGCTGTTCCTGAACATTAATGATGGCTCGGTGAATGGAATGCACACAATCTTTTCCCTTGTGCGTGTTAGTCTCCTTCAAGCTTGTCAACTTTGGACAATAAATCCCTCTGAGCCGATGGTACTCTTCAACTGCAGTTTGACATGCGTAGATGCAGGTGGGGTCAAAGTTGATAAGGTGGATACTGCTTAAGTAACTGTGGAAAGTGCAACAAAACTTTGTCCATAGGAGAAAATTGAGTTACCATGATCCATCCTAACTGTTTTTAGAGTCATCCCCTGGCATTTGTGAATGGTGATTGTATGAGCACCAATGACTGGGAACTGCTCTTGAACAATGTCGACTTTATACATGATTTCAAACTTTGAGCATACATGTTGAAAGGTATGGGTGACTCCATTGTTAAATGTGATGGTTATGGTTTTGAGCATACTTGTGTTTTCCAGATAGTAGGAAATTGATGAGACCAGTGGCAATGTCAATGTTCTTGCGAATTTGCTTAATACAAATGCAAATGTGATACATTTACTACCAAACTAAATACAAATATTATTATTATTATTATTTATTTCTTAGCAGACGCCCTTATCCAGGGCGACTTACAATCATAAGCAAATACATTTCAAGTGTTACAGTACAAGTAATAATACAATAAGAGCAAGATAAATACAAGACAAATACAATGACTTTGGTTCAAGCAAATACAAGTGTGACAAAATACAATTCAATAATACAGCAGATAACAGTGACAGTGATAGTTACATCAGGATATGATTAACTACAAAATACTACAGATTAAACACTAGGCAGATTACAGTACTCTGAAGTACAGGATTAAATGCAGTAAAATAGGGGGCAGATAAGAGCAAATAAAGCTCATTTAAGGAAAGGTGATAGTGTCCCAGGGGAAAAACAGAGGAGTTCTACAGGTGCTGTCTGAAGAGGTGAGTCTTAAGGAGGCACCGGAATGTGGTCAGGGACTGGGCGGTCCTGACATCTGTAGGAAGGTCATTCCACCACTGCGGAGCGAGGGTGGAGAAGGAGCGGGCTCTTGAGGCAGGGGAGCGTAGAGGAGGTAGAGCCAGCGGAGAGGTCAAGTGGGTGTGTAGGGAGAGATGAGGGTCTGGAGGTAGCTGGGTGCAGTCTGGTCAAGGCATCTGTAGGCTTGTACAAGAGTCTTGAACTGGATGCGAGCGGTGATTGGGAGCTAGTGGAGTGAGCGGAGTAGTGGAGTTGCGTGGGAGAAGCGAGGCAGAGAGAACACCAGGCGGGCAGCAGAGTTCTGGATGAGCTGGAGCGGACGGGTGGCGGACGCAGGGAGGCCAGCCAGGAGGGAGTTGCAGTAGTCTAGGCGGGAGAGTACCAAGGCCTGGACCAGGAGCTGGGTGGCGTAGTTGGTGAGGAAGGGTCGGATTCTTCGGATGTTGCTCAGGAAGAATCGACAAGTGCGTGCCAGAGTGGAGATGTGCTGGGAATAAGAGAGGCAGGGGTCCAGGGTGACTCCCGAGGTTCTTAGCAGAGGAAGAGGGAGAGAGTGTAGTAGATTCCAGAGGAACAGAGATAGAGAGAGATCAGAGGAGGGGGAGGAGGAGGGAAAGAAAAGGAGGTCAGATTTAGAGAGGTTGAGTTTAAGGTGATGCGAGTGCATCCAGGAGGAAATAGCAGACAGACAGGTAGAGATACGGGAGGAGATGGTGGAGTCAGAGGTGGGGAAGGAGAGGAAAATCTGAGCATCATCAGCATATAAATGGTATGAGAAACCATAGGATGCGATGAGGGGGCCCAGGGAGCGGGTGTAGAGAGAGAACAGGAGAGGACCCAAGACTGACCCTTGGGGGACTCCTGTTAAGAGAGGGTGAGGTGTGGAGGTTGCTCCATGCCAGGTTACCTGGTAAGTGCGGTTGGAGAGGTAAGAGGAGAACCAGGCCAGAGCAGTGCCAGAGATCCCCAGGTCAGCGAGAGATGATAGTAGAATGGAGTGATCAACAGTGTCAAAGGCAGCAGAGAGGTCGAGGAGAATTAGGACAGAGGAGAGACTTAAGTGAGTTGGGGCAGACTTAAGTGAGTTGGTGACAGACAGGAGGGCAGTTTCAGTGGAGTGAGCAGAGCGGAAGCCAGATTGGAGAGGGTCGAGCAGAGAGTGGTTGGACAGGAAAGCAGAGAGCTGGCGGCGTACAGTCCGCTCGAGGGTTTTGGAGAGGAAGGGTAGGAGGGAGACAGGACGGTAGCTCTGGAGGGAGGTGGGGTCGAGGGTAGGTTTTTGAGGAGGGGAGTGATAGAGGCTTTTTTGAAGGCAGAGGGAAAGAGACCAGAAAGTAGAGAGGTGTTGAGAAGGGAGGAGATGAAGGGAAGTAGAGCAGGAGCAGCTGTTTGAAAGAGGTGAGTGGGGAGGGGGTCCAGGGCACACGTGGTGGGTTTGTGACCCTGGAGCAGGGAGGAGAGGTCAGAGTCTGAGAGGGGCGAGAAGGTGGAGAAGGAGGGTGAGTTAGTAGGGGATGCAGTGGGTGTAGGGGTTGGAGCAGGAGGGGGTGAGGGGGAGGGAGAGGTGTTAAAGAGTTTGCGGATATCTGAGATTTTAGAAGAGAAGAAGGAGGCAAAGTCATCAGGGGAGATAGAGGAGGGAGGAGGAGGGGGGAGGGTTTAGGAGGGAGGAGAAGGTAGAGAATAGTTTACGTGGGTTGTTAGTGGAGGCTTGGATTACAGATTGGAAATAAGTACATTTAGCAGAGGAGAGAGGAGAGGAGAAGGAGGAGAGGAGAGTGCAGACTTCAAATACTTTCCCATACAACAAATGTTAATTTAAGGTGACATACAAGGAAAGCAGTTTATATAATAACAACATAAACACAGTAATCACATAGTTCATAATAATTAACAGGTGTGTACCAACTGAGCTTTAAATTACGAATTGAACCCTCAATTGAATGAATAAAATGTCTAATCAGAGCATTTGAATTATTTGTAGAAATGGCTGGCTGCACAGGCCTCAATTAATACTAATCTAGGACTACCTAATGTTAACTCAGGTAAAGTAGTTCAAGATTAGTGCTGATCAGGGTTTGTGAAAGCAGCCAAAAGAGTTAGATATTTCAAGTTATTTCTAACATTGCATTAAGTCACTAATTGTTAGTTTAACTGGGGGATCAATTTAATAATTGAGAACTCAGTTGGAACACAAACAGCAGACACAGTGGGCCAGCAGGACCAGGTTTGTGAAAAACTGACAAATGATGAGATATATGTATATGTTTATATATGTGTGCATTGCACAATTATTATTTTTACTTGTTTTGTTTGTTATGTTTAATAAACATGAAGTTCACAAAAGTCCTCTTTAGTTTGCATCTTTCAGGTTAATCAACTTTACCAGCAATACTGAAAAGTCTCTACTTTATTATGAGCATTATTATTGAAAAGTGTTTAAAATTGAAATATTTTTGAAGCTTTCCCATGATTTGAAATTCAAATGCAAATTCTTATATTTCAGAATATACAAATACCAAGTCAAATGCAAATAGTTCAGCAGATTGCATTTAAATTACTATTATTTATTTTATAGCAGACACCCTTATCCAGGGCAACTTACAATTGTCACAATTATATCACATTATGTTTACATGCAATTACCAATTTATCCAGTTGTTTATACTGAATCTAGGTAAATTACCTTGCTCAAGGGTACAACAGCAGTGTCCCTCACCCAGGATTGAACCCACAACCCTCCGGTCAAGAGTCCAGGTATAATGAGGTATAAACACTGCTGTTTAGGAATAGAGCACTTTTTTTTTTACTATACACACATTCCATTTACATACAAACGTTTCACATGTCTGTGGTTTTAGAGACAAGGCTGAAGTTGGCTTCTTATTCGCCAGCTTCTCATTCGCTCAGCTTCTTATTCGCTGGCTTTTAGTGCATAAATGTATTTGTCTATGTTGAAGAAGTAGCCTTGAATTTAACTGGTTAAATCACTTTTGGCCACCGATTTCTCTGCCGGTACCTGACAAGGGGCAACCCCTCTGCAAGCCCCACTTCTATTTAGCCCGGCCCAACGTGGTATATTGGGGCAGAACAGAGGGCAATCATGCCACATATGCCAATTGCACAGCTTCTTATTTGCTTTATGTATCTATGTTGAATAGTGTCTTGGGAAAATTACTCTTTACTGTCTGTACACTTTGATGGCTTTGCTAGGTCCGTAGGTCAAACAGAACTTTAGTTATAGAATAATGCGTGTTTTGCTTTTATAAGTATATTAAATAAAATATAGAAATAAAGTATAAAGATGTGTTTGTGGTTTCAGCTGACTAGACTTGTGGGAGCTTGCATATTCAGCTGATGTCACATCAGCTATGTAAGGACCAATCAGTATGTTTGTAAAGGACCAACGTCCCATAGCAACTGACTCAACAAACCAGTAACCAATAGAAGCAGTTGGTAAACAAAACTCAAGATAAACCACAAGTCTAGTCTGGCTGCCTACAGGTGTTGAAGCAGGATGCTTGCATGCGTTTAACTAGCAGATATGTGGCAAAAGTCACGTATGCTCAGAACAACTGTCTATATAAGGAGAAGATAGGAATAGATCTGGGAGCTTCTTTGCGATTGCTTGCGGAGCCTGCGTTGCTCTGTTGAAACTCCAGTCTGCAGACTTAATAAAAGCTTTTGTTTTACTCCACTTTGTCTGCAAGGCCTGAGTCTCTGTTATAGGGTCTGGAAACGAAACTTCCACCACAATTTGGCGACGAGGATGGGATACTGAACTCCGCCCGCTGATTGTCCTGGGAAACAGAGTCAACTGTCGACGGGACCTTAACAAATACTAAGGTCAGGACTACCGCGTTCCGGAAACGGACAGAGGCCGCTCTGGATCTGTCTGAGGGCACCGGCGAGGCGGATAAAGTATCCCGAACAAACTGAGAGACACAGAGACGGTAGGTTAGACTTATTGGATTAATACAATCAGATCTGTCGAGTGTTGGTTGAAAGCCTGTAAGCACTGATTAAACGCGTGGCCTAGCCATATTGTTGGCTATAGGCGAAGTATATAGTGTAGACCCTGGGACGCGTAAACCACTGATTAAAATAGTGTAGGCCAGGAGTCGTAAAGCACTGATTAAAGAAGACAGCTGTAAATACTGTTGGTAATAGGTGCAGTATATAGTGTAGGTTGAGAGCCGTAAAGCACTGATTAAAATAGGCGGACGCATGTTGATGTTGTCGCAACGCCTAAGATAAGACGTCACAAAAGAACTATTAATTGAGTAGAGGTAAATTGACTGATATCATTTATTTTATTTATTATTTTTAAAAAAAAGGCATTTGTCTGTACATTAGATTACATTACAATTCAACTCAGTGTATCAACATTTAGATTGCAATGCAATTCAACTTCTTTTTTTCCTCTCTGTTTGTCTGTCCATGTGCACATTTTGTTCATATTGAATGTGAATGTCAGAATTGTATTTTGAATGCATTTGCTGACTTCCTTTGCGCCGCGTATTAAGGCTTATAAGATCAGTAGAACAGACTGTCTTATGTCGAGTCTTTTCAAAATATCCCACTACAGTTTTGACGTCACGAACAGTTTGCAATTAGTTGTCACGCTGACTTGTCTGTTCTCGACTGTCCAAGGAGGGTGAGTATGTTTTAATTACCATCCCCAATATTTAGTGGATCCAGTCGCTAACAGTTGAGTTTGTACCTTGACAGAGCATTTAAAGAATCTTTGTGGGTGTTTGTTGGACCGGGACTTGAGGCATGACAGAGGGCAGGTTAAGTCCCAGTAGACAAATAGGTAAGGGAAAGTGTTTGCCGTCGTGGCAGTGTTGTACCGTATTTAGTGCGGATTGCGAGGTGTGATTGGGTGACCCGGGTCATGTTGTGTTAGTTATTTGTGTGTTGTTGTGTTGTATTGTTCTAATTCAAAAGTGTGTTCAGGAGAGTAACTTGAAGTCAATATAAACATATTGAGTTGTATAAGGAAGACATAATGTCATCTGAGATAGTGGATTATGTGTTAATCAAACATAGTAGATGGCAGAAGGGAATAATCTGCACAGTCTGTGCAGTTTACCCAGATACATGGGCGTCACATAAACAAGATTGTGGTTTAATGCAGCAGGAACCGATTGAAATTATCCAGTAGAAAAAGAAAAAATATAATAAAAAAGAAAGTTGCAACACCAGTAAGAGTGCGTGAGAAGCACAATGGGAAAAGGAAATGACAGTTTATGCATTAACGGTGTTAGAAAAGCAGTCATTAGGAGGATGTCTGCCAAAGATTAAATGCAAATATGCAACTAAAGATTATTGGACTAAGGTAGAGCAACAGGCTTTGTCACACGGATTAACTGAAACTGAACTCCTGACATTGACCATGGGAGCATGCGAAGCAGAATTCTAGCCAAATTACGGGGAGAGATCAGGGACAGTACCTACTCAAAAGACGATACAGTACGAGACCAAAGACAATACTTGAAAGCAACAATTAAACAAACTACTGAGGGGGCACGTATTGACTGGTCCGTAATAATGGGAGTCAAGCAGAAAGAGAATGAGTCAGTGCAGGATTATGGAGTACGCAAGTGGGAAGCATATCCTGATTATTAAGGAAGTGTTGACCCAAAAGAGTCAGATCAAGTGTTTGTATAGGTATTAATTAGTGGACTGGGTCCACATTTGCAGAAGGCAATTGAGCTGGGGGTAAACTAAACCCAGGGAACGCATGCGAAAGAGTAATGAATTGGGCAGTAGGAGTTGTAAACAGACAAAAGGAATATAAAAATGAAAATATGTGCTGTATGATTTGATGGAGCATGTCAGAACTGTGGTAAAATGGGACAAAAAAGGTCAGATTGCAAACAGGGGCAGAAGCCTAAATGTGACAATTATGGTAATCTCGGGCATAGGCGCGGTGATTGTTTCGTTATACGACCAAGTAAAAGAACTGGACAAACCACACAGTCAGCTAAAGTGAAAGCACACAGTCAAGGAACAGATCCTCTGTCTCTAGGCAACGAAAAGGCTGACAAGCTAGCTGAGGAAGCAGTGCGGTTTCCTGTTAACCACAAAACAGCAGCTGTGTCAGTAGATATATTTTGTCATACTTGCACAGATAGAAACAGAATGCATTGATGTAAAAAAAAAAAAGGGGGGGGGGACAGGTTGGGTGCCGACGGTTCTATTAAGGATCCGGGCAAGAAACAGCAGTCTATTATAAACACACAAAATGGACACAAGGAGGGTAAAGAGATGTCAATGGCATGGTCCATACATAGTGCTGATGGTGACACTGAATACCCCGAAACTAATGGCATATCTCTTTCCACAGACGGCGGGAGCAGCAACGGACAGTAACATGATTTGTGTTTCAAGTATCATGTCATTCCAGAGTCGGAGAGGATTCCACACCTCTGGGCATGGAACGAGGAGTGTGCAGAGAGACAAGCTTTGGGGGCCCCCTGGAAGAACTGCACTTGAATCCTTAGACAACAACAGGGTAATGGATGGAAACAAAGACCACTTCCCTTCGAGAGTGACATAGAGGGAACGTGGCAACCTGTGCGTTTGATAAGCCAGAATAATACAATGACTCCAGCACAGTTTGAACAATGTTCTACTTGTGATATAACAGTGGGAGGGGTCCAGTATGAGTCAATATGCAACCGAACTGTAAGCAGTAACGCGTCATTGGAGGTGGACTGTCTCTGGACGACAAAAAACTATACCAAACAGTGACAACAGGAGCAAGCTAATGCAACAAGTCGAGAGCAAAAACAGCAGAATGTGGGGTTGCACCCATGATACTTATAATTGGACATGTGTTAATGTGACAGGGCAAAGGATAGCGCACAGTGTGTGTAACGGTACTTGGGAAAATACAGGGTATATGGGAGGTATGAAGCTACAGTTCCACTCCACTCAATGTCCCCCGTTGATGCCATTTCCCCCCAGACAGGTTGGTAGCTGTGGGGAGGGCAAAACCATTTGTGATGGGAGTAATCTGGTTGCAAACATTGGTAAGAATAAACATTGAAGATATCAAACGATGCTATTCAGAGATTGGCCATGGCTGAACAAATGACTGGTGAAACACTGGATATTACAACAAATGTCATGAGAGAGACGGTTGACGCAATAATTGAAGATATAAATTTGACAGATTGGAGAGAACAGATGTTACGTGGGTTAGCTAAGAACAGATACCCAGCGTATCCAGAGTTTCAGGATAATATGGTGATATGTACTGAACGATGTGATGAAGATATTTGTTTTATTTTAATAGTGCCACATACCACCAGTCGGGTCCACCACAGTACCGGGATAACAGTCAGTAGCCTAGGGGTAGTAATTGGAACACGGGTTATCGTCCCACAAATAACATGGGTTGATCAGCATGCCCAAAATGCCACCCTGTACTTCAAGGCCACTGAGTGTTTGAATTTGGTGATGCTATTCTGTGTGACCATGCTGGCAGCACTAACCTGTCAATGCAAATGATGGAAGCAACGGTACACCCAAAGTTAGGGTACAAAAGATGAACTCAGATGAGGAATGGAACATGGTGCGTAATCACCTCAAGCATGGGGGTGGGAAGTGTTTTCACCCACAGGGTGTTGTGACTGTGGGACACCTGAGCATGCACCCCACTCCACCTATTAACATCACAGGCATTATCGAAGACGCTGAAGAATGGATGAAGACAATTAATCATACAGGTATGCTGATGGCATTGGCACACATTAACAAGCAGTTTATGGACGTTCACTCAAGAGTAGTGATAGCTAGAGTGCAGGCGTCACTGGTGGGCAACAGTGGGCAACTGATATTAGCAGACGCCCGATCATGCGGGTGGGGTATCCTATGTGGATTAGCTGGAGAAAGTGCTGGAGTGGACTGGGCTGACTGGTGGAATGTAGGGGGACATGCTTCCTCGCTTATTTCATTATTGGTATTGCTTATTGCTATGTTATTATTCTGTTATTTGAAATATGTGCTTAAGAAACAAAAGAGATTACTTACAGGGCTAGCCAATGAAGTATTGTGTTCCCGCATACTGGGCTATCAACCACTGAAACAGGATGATACAACTCAAGTTTAGTGGTGTTAATAGCATTAATGCTTCTGATTACTTGTATTAAAAAGCTCTGTACCAAAGTCGTGGATAACGCCTTAACTATGCCTCTGCTCACCACTGAAGGTCAGTGTAATGATGGTGATGACACTGATCCTTTTAGTGAAATGGCTGATGATGTAATGTAATTTCCTGCTTTATGGTTGTAATTTAATTACAAAAGGAGGGAATGTCTTGGGAAAATGACTCTTTACTGTCTGTACACTTTGATGGCTTTGCTAGGTCCGTAGGACAAACAGAACTTTAGTTATAGAATAATGCGTGTTTTGCTTTTATAAGTATATTAAATAAAATATAGAAATAAAGTATAAAGATGTGTTTGTGGTTTCAGCTGACTAGACTTGTGGGAGCTTGTATATTCAGCTGATGTCGCATCAGCTATATAAGGACCAATCAGTATGTTTGTAAAGGACCAACGTCCCATAGCAACTGACTCAACAAACCAGTAACCAATAGAAGCAGTTGGTAAACAAAACTCAAGATAAACCACAAGTCTAGTCTGGCTGCCTACAGGTGTTGAAGCAGGATGCTTGCATGCGTTTAACTAGCAGATATGTGACAAAAGTCACGTACGCTCAGAACAACTGTCTATATAAGGAGAAGACAGAAATAGATCTGGGAGCTTCTTTGCGATTGCTTGCGGAGCCTGCGTTGCTCTGTTGAAACTCCAGACTGCAGACTTAATAAAAGTAAAATATACGCCTAAATAAAACACCCTGGTGAAATTGGTTTGATATTCGATATTCAAAAGTTACTTTGCGGTAAACACAGCCCCACTGTTGTTATTCATAACTCCTTCAGTATAGCTACGAAAATGACGATATTTGGCTCAGTGACAACGTACACCCTATTGAGTATATAACTATTACCCAAATGAGTACTAAATAACTATTTAACCCAAACTTGCAAACTCCTGATATTGGGCTCACTCACTTTGATTGAGCCAAATATCATGAGTTTGCGAGTTCAGGTATAATAGTTATGAATATTAATGAGAGGTGCAGTAGAATTCCCTGTAGGGAAACAATGGTCGACATTTTGATTCATAACTATTGGAAATATGCTACACCTTGACCTTTGTTTGAGCCAAATATCAGGAGTTTGCGAGTGCAGGTGTAATAGTTATGAATATTAATAACCGGTACAGTAGAATTCCCTGTAGGGAAAGAATTGACGGTCGTTTTGATTAACTGGGGGAGTCGTTTGTTGAGCGACACGCTGCGGCTTCCAAAATGACATACCTCAGCGACTTGCCTGTAGTATTCTTAATAAAGTTAAAACGCTGATGGAAGAACTTAATGTAACCCTGGTTCCCTGAAAGAGAAGACGACCACCAATGAACATTATGTATGAGATATGCCTGCCCATTGGGTAGGTATCACTGAACTCTCTATACCAGAGTTGCACTTGGTCCCACCCACCGAGGGAATAAAACAGAAGAACATAAGAAAGTTTATAAACGAGAGGAGGCCATTTGGCCCATCTTGCTCATATAGTTGTTAGTAGCTTATTGATCCCAGAATCTCATCAAGCAGGTTCTTGAAGGATCTCATGGTGTCAGCTTCAACAACATTACTGGGGAGTTGGTTCCAGACCCTCACAATTCTCTGTGTAAAAAAGTGCCTCTTATTTTCTGTTCTGAATGCCCCTTTTATCTAATCTCCATTTGTGACCCCTGGCCCTTGTTTCTTTTTTCATGTCGAAAAAGTCCCTTGGGTCGACATTGTGAATCAGATCACCGCATAGTCTTCTTTGTCCAAGACTGAATAGATTCAATTCTTTTAGCCTGTCTGCATACGACATCCCTTTTAAACCTGGGATAATTCTGGTTGCTCTTCTTTGCACTCTTTATAGAGCAGCAATATCCTTTTTGTAACGAGGTGACCAGAACTGAACACAATATTCAAGGTGAGGTCTTACTAATGCATTGTAAAGTTTTAACATTACTTCCCTTGATTTAAATTCAACACTTCTCACAATATATCTGAGCATCTTGTTGGCCTTTTTTATAGCTTCCCCACATTGTCTAGATGAAGACATTTCTGAGTCCACATAAACTCCTAGGTCTTTTTCATAGTTCCCTTCTTCAATTTCAGTATCTCCCATATGATATTTATAATTTTTTTTTGCCTGCATGCAATACTTTACGCTTTTCTCTATTAAATGTCATTTGCCATGTGTCTGCCCAGTTCTGAATACTGTCTAGATCATTTTGAATGACCTTTGCTGCTGCAACAGTGTTTGCCACTCCTCCTATTTTTATGTTGTCTACAAATTTAACAAGTTTGCTTACTATATCAGAATCTAAATCATTAATGTAGATTAGGAATAGCAGAGGACCTAATACTGATCCCTGTGGTACACCACTGGTTACCTCGCTCCATTTTGAGGTTTCTCCGCTAATCAGTACTTTCTGTTTTCTACATGTTAATCACTCCCTAATCCATGTGCATGCATTTCCTTGAATCCCTACTGCGTTCAGTTTGAGAATTAATCTTTTATGCGGGACTTTATCAAAAGCTTTCTGGAAATCTAAATGAACCATGTCATATGCTTTGCAATTATCCATTGTCAATGTTGCATCCTCCTGTATGTCTGTCTGTGTGTGTGTGTGTGTGTGTGTGTGTGTGTGTGTGGGTGGGTGGGTGTGTGTGGGTGGGTGGGTGGGGGGGTGGGTGGGTGTGTGTGTTGGTGTGTGTGTGTGTGTGGGTGGGTGGGTGGTATATGTGGGGGTGTGTGTGTGGGTTTTCATCCTTGCAGGTAATGAAGAATACAAGACTGATTCCTGAACAAAAAATAAAACACCTCAGAACTAGGTGAGTGTAAAAGCAATGACTATATCTTTATTTTTTGGCATTTTGTACGTGCTCATCAGACCTAATCACTTCTGATGTATGTTGTTTGCCTCCTTAAAGGCCTAATTTCAACATATTCTAGAGTGAACACATTTCAACACATTCAACTCTTCTCATTATTTTCTCAGTTACATGGCCATACCCACTTGGTACATTCTGTGGCCATGTTTTTTGCACCTAAGAATGACCTTGACTGACTGCCACATGATAGTGATAGATATGTCAAAATAATTAATATATTTGAGATTAAAAATAGCAACTAAACATGAATGTGATGCTCTATTAGTAGGCTATAACTTAAAACATTTTCATTCTAGTATATGTTGTAATTAGGCCTTAAGGGCAAAAGCAAATGGACATACCAACATTGTTGCTATTTATATATAGCCTTGACATCATATGTTTGTTCTTTTTTTAATGAGAAGCCACTTAATAATATGAGTCACATATATCACAACAACATTTATACTTGTGAAGAATAAAAATGGTAAAATGAAAAATACACACAATTATATTGCTTTTTTAATCTTGTCGTGTTTAGTTGAAGCTCAAGCATTGTATTTCTATTAACAATTGTGTTTTAATCATTCACGTCTATGTTAATAAACAGTTATACCAGAAAACAAAAACTGCGTTTTGAATATTTTAACTTTCCAGAGTTTATTATTAGCTGTTTTAATCGTGAATATGAGAAAAATGCAAGCTTTTGGAGCAGTGTGTGCCTGTCTCTTTTGATCCTATACATTATCAAAAGTCAAGACATATTTTTTGTTTACCACAAAGGTAAGGCCTTAGCATCATCCAGCTGAGTTTTAAGAGAGTCAATGTCTGCCTGTGTCAATGGAAAGGTTTTAAGCTCTTTAATCTGTTGAACATGTGTGGAGACAAACTGAATCAAATTACTGAAGGCTTGGAGAAATGCATCGGCAGCTGCAAGGAACTGCTGGATGTCTTCTGCTGTTGGGATGTTGATCTGGGTTTTCCCGTCAATCTTTTTCGTGAGTGAGTTTGCAACTTTGAAGGCTTGCTCAACGGCCTAAAACATCAAATTGTGAAATATCAAACATCAAATCAGCACAGAAGAGGTATTTAATACCCTACCTTTCAGTTTCTAATGATGTAGTAGGCAGGCCACGAAAGTATATACACATGGTAAATGCTGCTTATTAACAATCACTTGGTAGCCATCAAAAAGTTGCCATTATCCAGAGGTTGCTAATAAGAGAAAAGCTATAGTATTAGATAGGATTGGTTCCTGAAAAACATTGTTAATAACTCCCTAATAACTGCTTAAAATACAGTGTTACCCTGTTGCTGCTGTATGTTCTAAAATCTGAATTGGTATTAAATATTACACAAACGGAATTCTTACAACTGATACTAGGTTACTACTACATTTAATAATAAATGAAGTGGATGCCTCAATTCTCTCTCTGCTGGCAGGAACTCAATTTTGGGGTTTTAGAGAAACTCCTAGAAATTATTCATTTCCATTGTATGTATGTAAACTTTTGACGATAACTGCTGTATATATTGTTAATAGAACATAAATAAAAAGTAGCAAAACATTACGTACATCAGATACTGGTCCAATGTATTTCTGAATAATTGATTCCATTGGTACTTCAAATCCTTCCAGTTGAATCATATCATCTTTGTGGTCTGTCATCCACTTTAGGAGCTTTTCACTGAGGCCTGTTTCATTTTTAATGATTGCGGTTAATGCCTTAATCACAGCACGCTTTCTCTGTACATCCTTGGATTGTTGTTTATCGGGAAGCAATTTGTTAAGAACAACATTTACACCCCACAAGATAGCACCGATAGCTAAATTTTTCACAACAAATCCTACTATTTTTGGTATACTTGTTGTGACGTATTGAAGCAAGGTTTTTAAGGTCTCGCTAACTTTGGAAAGCTCTGCAACTTCTGCTCGTGCTTCAGCTACTTCTGCTTTTATTTCCTCTTGTGCTTCTTCTGATAGGTCTTCAATGTCATCGTCAGCTCCATCAATGGCTTCTTCAACTCCCTCAAATATGTCTTCTATCTCCGCCATTTTGGACTGGTATGTCTTGATCTATAAATAAATGTTAGAACAATTATCCTTTACTGTAGACGTGTAATCAAGGGACGAACAAAGCCAACCATCTATAAACCAGAAATGTACATTTTTATATTTTGGTTGAAATTCAAGATATTCCTATGTGTAACAAGGGTGTACTTAGGCCTACATTTTCTTACACAATGTTAAGTGTTTTGGAATTTAATTTAACTGCATGTTTAGTTTATCTCTTTGATTTGCTTTGATTAGTGGATATTTTTGTTGGTGCACTGATGGTTCCCATGTACCCGCATGGACCTCGCATGAAACTACATTTCCCATCATCCTCCTGCTCACATATGTAACTGAGATGGATTTACCAGTGCCAGAGCTAGATGGTGCCCAAGAGCAGTCTTCCAAAGAAACTCCCTTTACATCCACAGCAGCCTCTCTTTGCCTCATCTCCGTCCTCTGAAGGCAGGGTCAACTCTCACTGAAAATGCATATTACTCCACCCACTGTACCGGCATTTCAAACTATAGTGCCTCTTTTTTTACAGTAAAGTTTAAGTTTAAGCTGTTAACGTTGGTGCCTGCAGTAGTAGTTAAACTACTAATAGTAGGCTAACAAACAATGACAATAAAATGAATAAATAAGTCTGGGGAAAACCCAAACCAGCTGGCCATTATTATTATGGGAGGCTGTGTGGTCCAGTGATTAAAGAAAAGGGCTTGTAACCAGGAGGTCCCCAGTTCAAATCCCACCTGAGCCACTGACTCATTGTTTGACCCTGAGCAAGTCACTTAACCTCCTTGTGCTCCGTCTTTCGGGTGGGATGTAATTGTAAGTGACTCTGCAGTTGATGCATAGTTCACACACCCTAGTCGCTGTAAGTCGCCTTGGATAAAGGCATCTACTAAATAAACAAATAATAATAATAATAACACCGTGTAACAATTTTTTTTTTTTTTTTGGTTCCTGGGTAGTAAGTGTTATTTCCGAATTGCTTATGCCTCAAAAGTATAGAACATGGTTATTATTCCCCACAAACTTTGCTTTTGTGACCAGGACAGTGATATTTTGAAATTTACCTATTTTCCAGAACATTCCAGATAGATTCAGTGCTGAGTAAACTTGGAGTAACTTCTAGAACTTTCTAGAACTTTCCAGTAACATAAATAGTAGTATAAATACAGGGGCCTTAAGCCCACCAGTTCAGTTTAGTTCCAGCTGCCTAAGTGGATACATATCTGCATTTTTCTGAGATGGCATCAAGGTCATAGGAGACTTCAAAATGGTGGCATTCCTGATGGGTCTTGTGGCAAAGTGCCCCGCCCCTGTGTGCATTTGTGTGGACCGAGTTCTCTGTGGGGAGGAACAACGTCAAGTGGGAGCCACTGGTGGACCCCCGGAAGGTGCTGATGCCACCACTGCACATCAAATTGGGCCTTATGAAACAATTTCTCAGATCTCTAGATAAGGAGTCGGCAGCCTTCGAGTACCTTCAAGACTTCTTACCTAAGCTGTCTGAGGCAAAGGTCAAAGCCGGTGTCTTCGTCGGACCACAGATAAAGAAGATCCTGGAGTGCAATGAATGTTTTCTACATGTTAATCACTCCCTAATCCATGTGCATGCATTTCCTTGAATCCCTACTGCGTTCAGTTTGAGAATTAATCTTTTATGCGGGACTTTATCAAAAGCTTTCTAGAAATCTAAATAAACCATATCATATGCTTTGCAATTATCCATTGTCAATGTTGCATCCTCCTGTGTGTCTGTCTGTGTGGGTGGGTGTGTGTGTGTGGGTGGGTGTGTGTGTGTGGGTGGGTGTGTGTGTTGGTGTGTGTGTGTGTGTGGGTGGGTGGGTGGTGTATGTGGGTGTGTGTGTGGGTTTTCATCCTTGCAGGTAATGAAGAATACAAGACTGATTCCTGAACAAAAAATAAAACACCTCGGAACTAGGTGAGTGTAAAAGCAATGACTATATCTTTATTTTTTGGCATTTTGAAGTAAACTTGGAGTAACTTCTAGAACTTTCTAGAACTTTCCAGTAACATAAATAGTAGTATAAATACAGGGGCCTTAAGCCCACCAGTTCAGTTTAGTTCCAGCTGCCTAAGTGGATACATATCTGCATTTTTCTGAGATGGCATCAAGGTCATAGGAGACTTCAAAATGGTGGCATTCCTGATGGGTCTTGTGGCAAAGTGCCCCGCCCCTGTGTGCATTTGTGTGATCTGTGTTTGTATGTATGCGTGCGTATGTTAATGTTGGTGTATAGATTGGTACACGGGATATAAACGGGTCTGTGTTTCACGTGTATTTAAAGTGTATAATTATATTTAGGCACGAGGATGGCACATCACTTCACGTGCAGATAAAATGTGTATAATGTGTGGCACGGGGTTGCACGTAATGAATTCACGTGCTGGGATTCAAGTGAGTAATTAATTAGTAATTGAATCCCAGCACAACAGTATATATAGATGCACGTTTTAGTCACTCGTGTTTGGGTGTTCGGAAGAGGAGAACGGGTGAGAGAGAGAGGAGTAAAAGTAGAGTTAAATACGATCGTAAATATAAGTGTTTGTTCTCACCGTGTCTGTTTGTCTGTCCGTGCACCGTTTGTTTAGTGTTAGTCCGTTTTGTATGTCTGTTTATTTTGGCGCAAGTGCCGTGTCCTGTTTTTTGTACTGTTGACAACCCTTTTATTTGTTAATAAACGCTGAGTGCAGCCATTGCACTCAGCTCATCACCAGCACCGTCTGTCTGTGTTTGAATTCCTTCCTGCTTCCGGTCTGACGCCACCCACTCTGGCCGTCTTTGTGACAGTCTCCAAGGCAGTTTTACCACGTTTCCCTGCTATCTTTGTCTTTGGGACAGCAGGGACACCAAGGCGCACTACCACAGGCGGGACTGGCCACAGCGGACCGAGTTCTCTGTGGGGAGGAACAACGTCAAGTGGGAGCCACTGGTGGACCCCCGGAAGGTGCTGATGCCACCACTGCACATCAAATTGGGCCTTATGAAACAATTTCTCAGATCTCTAGATAAGGAGTCGGCAGCCTTCGAGTACCTTCAAGACTTCTTACCTAAGCTGTCTGAGGCAAAGGTCAAAGCCGGTGTCTTCGTCGGACCACAGATAAAGAAGATCCTGGAGTGCAATGAATGTTTTCTACATGTTAATCACTCCCTAATCCATGTGCATGCATTTCCTTGAATCCCTACTGCGTTCAGTTTGAGAATTAATCTTTTATGCGGGACTTTATCAAAAGCTTTCTAGAAATCTAAATAAACCATATCATATGCTTTGCAATTATCCATTGTCAATGTTGCATCCTCCTGTGTGTCTGTCTGTGTGGGTGGGTGTGTGTGTGTGGGTGGGTGTGTGTGTGTGGGTGGGTGGGTGGGTGTGTGTGTGTGGGTGGGTGGGTGGGTGTGTGTGTTGGTGTGTGTGTGTGTGTGGGTGGGTGGGTGGTGTATGTGGGTGTGTGTGTGGGTTTTCATCCTTGCAGGTAATGAAGAATACAAGACTGATTCCTGAACAAAAAATAAAACACCTCGGAACTAGGTGAGTGTAAAAGCAATGACTATATCTTTATTTTTTGGCATTTTGTACGTGCTCATCAGACCCAATCACTTCTGATGTATGTTGTTTGCCTCCTTAAAGGCCTAATTTCAACATATTCTAGAGTGAACACATTTCAACACATTCAACTCTTCTCATTATTTTCTCAGTTACATGGCCATACCCACTTGGTACATTCTGTGGCCATGTTTTTTGCACCTAAGAATGACCTTGACTGACTGCCACATGATAGTGATAGATATGTCAAAATAATGAATATATTTGAGATTAAAAATAGCAACTAAACATGAATGTGATGCTCTATTAGTAGGCTATAACTTAAAACATTTTCATTCTAGTATATGTTGTAATTAGGCCTTAAGGGCAAAAGCAAATGGACATACCAACATTGTTGCTATTTATATATAGCCTTGACACCATATGTTTGTTCTTTTTTTAATGAGAAGCCACTTAATAATATGAGTCACATATATCACAACAACATTTATACTTGTGAAGAATAAAAATGGTAAAATGAAAAATACACACAATTATATTGCTTTTTTAATCTTGTCGTGTTTAGTTGAAGCTCAAGCATTGTATTTCTATTAACAATTGTGTTTTAATCATTCACGTCTATGTTAATAAACAGTTATACCAGAAAACAAAAACTGCGTTTTGAATATTTTAACTTTCCAGAGTTTATTATTAGCTGTTTTAATCGTGAATATGAGAAAAATGCAAGCTTTTGGAGCAGTGTGTGCCTGTCTCTTTTGATCCTATACATTATCAAAAGTCAAGACATATTTTTTGTTTACCACAAAGGTAAGGCCTTAGCATCATCCAGCTGAGTTTTAAGAGAGTCAATGTCTGCCTGTGTCAATGGAAAGGTTTTAAGCTCTTTAATCTGTTGAACATGTGTGGAGACAAACTGAATCAAATTACTGAAGGCTTGGAGAAATGCATCGGCAGCTGCAAGGAACTGCTGGATGTCTTCTGCTGTTGGGATGTTGATCTGGGTTTTCCCGTCAATCTTTTTCGTGAGTGAGTTTGCAACTTTGAAGGCTTGCTCAACGGCCTAAAACATCAAATTGTGAAATATCAAACATCAAATCAGCACAGAAGAGGTATTTAATACCCTACCTTTCAGTTTCTAATGATGTAGTAGGCAGGCCACGAAAGTATATACACATGGTAAATGCTGCTTATTAACAATCACTTGGTAGCCATCAAAAAGTTGCCATTATCCAGAGGTTGCTAATAAGAGAAAAGCTATAGTATTAGATAGGATTGGTTCCTGAAAAACATTGTTAATAACTCCCTAATAACTGCTTAAAATACAGTGTTACCCTGTTGCTGCTGTATGTTCTAAAATCTGAATTGGTATTAAATATTACACAAACGGAATTCTTACAACTGATACTAGGTTACTACTACATTTAATAATAAATGAAGTGGATGCCTCAATTCTCTCTCTGCTGGCAGGAACTCAATTTTGGGGTTTTAGAGAAACTCCTAGAAATTATTCATTTCCATTGTATGTATGTAAACTTTTGACGATAACTGCTGTATATATTGTTAATAGAACATAAATAAAAAGTAGCAAAACATTACGTACATCAGATACTGGTCCAATGTATTTCTGAATAATTGATTCCATTGGTACTTCAAATCCTTCCAGTTGAATCATATCATCTTTGTGGTCTGTCATCCACTTTAGGAGCTTTTCACTGAGGCCTGTTTCATTTTTAATGATTGCGGTTAATGCCTTAATCACAGCACGCTTACTCTGTACATCCAAGGATTGTTGTTTATCGGGAAGCAATTTGTTAAGAACAACATTTACACCCCACAAGATAGCACCGATAGCTAAATTTTTCACAACAAATCCTACTATTTTTGGTATACTTGTTGTGACGTATTGAAGCAAGGTTTTTAAGGTCTCGCTAACTTTGGAAAGCTCTGCAACTTCTGCTCGTGCTTCAGCTACTTCTGCTTTTATTTCCTCTTGTGCTTCTTCTGATAGGTCTTCAATGTCATCGTCAGCTCCATCAATGGCTTCTTCAACTCCCTCAAATATGTCTTCTATCTCCGCCATTTTGGACTGGTATGTCTTGATCTATAAATAAATGTTAGAACAATTATCCTTTACTGTAGACGTGTAATCAAGGGACGAACAAAGCCAACCATCTATAAACCAGAAATGTACATTTTTATATTTTGGTTGAAATTCAAGATATTCCTATGTGTAACAAGGGTGTACTTAGGCCTACATTTTCTTACACAATGTTAAGTGTTTTGGAATTTAATTTAACTGCATGTTTAGTTTATCTCTTTGATTTGCTTTGATTAGTGGATATTTTTGTTGGTGCACTGATGGTTCCCATGTACCCGCATGGACCTCGCATGAAACTACATTTCCCATCATCCTCCTGCTCACATATGTAACTGAGATGGATTTACCAGTGCCAGAGCTAGATGGTGCCCAAGAGCAGTCTTCCAAAGAAACTCCCTTTACATCCACAGCAGCCTCTCTTTGCCTCATCTCCGTCCTCTGAAGGCAGGGTCAACTCTCACTGAAAATGCATATTACTCCACCCACTGTACCGGCATTTCAAACTATAGTGCCTCTTTTTTTACAGTAAAGTTTAAGTTTAAGCTGTTAACGTTGGTGCCTGCAGTAGTAGTTAAACTACTAATAGTAGGCTAACAAACAATGACAATAAAATGAATAAATAAGTCTGGGGAAAACCCAAACCAGCTGGCCATTATTATTATGGGAGGCTGTGTGGTCCAGTGATTAAAGAAAAGGGCTTGTAACCAGGAGGTCCCCAGTTCAAATCCCACCTGAGCCACTGACTCATTGTTTGACCCTGAGCAAGTCACTTAACCTCCTTGTGCTCCGTCTTTCGGGTGGGATGTAATTGTAAGTGACTCTGCAGTTGATGCATAGTTCACACACCCTAGTCGCTGTAAGTCGCCTTGGATAAAGGCATCTACTAAATAAACAAATAATAATAATAATAACACCGTGTAACAATTTTTTTTTTTTTTTTGGTTCCTGGGTAGTAAGTGTTATTTCCGAATTGCTTATGCCTCAAAAGTATAGAACATGGTTATTATTCCCCACAAACTTTGCTTTTGTGACCAGGACAGTGATATTTTGAAATTTACCTATTTTCCAGAACATTCCAGATAGATTCAGTGCTGAGTAAACTTGGAGTAACTTCTAGAACTTTCTAGAACTTTCCAGTAACATAAATAGTAGTATAAATACAGGGGCCTTAAGCCCACCAGTTCAGTTTAGTTCCAGCTGCCTAAGTGGATACATATCTGCATTTTTCTGAGATGGCATCAAGGTCATAGGAGACTTCAAAATGGTGGCATTCCTGATGGGTCTTGTGGCAAAGTGCCCCGCCCCTGTGTGCATTTGTGTGATCTGTGTTTGTATGTATGCGTGCGTATGTTAATGTTGGTGTATAGATTGGTACACGGGATATAAACGGGTCTGTGTTTCACGTGTATTTAAAGTGTATAATTATATTTAGGCACGAGGATGGCACATCACTTCACGTGCAGATAAAATGTGTATAATGTGTGGCACGGGGTTGCACGTAATGAATTCACGTGCTGGGATTCAAGTGAGTAATTAATTAGTAATTGAATCCCAGCACAACAGTATATATAGATGCACGTTTTAGTCACTCGTGTTTGGGTGTTCGGAAGAGGAGAACGGGTGAGAGAGAGAGGAGTAAAAGTAGAGTTAAATACGATCGTAAATATAAGTGTTTGTTCTCACCGTGTCTGTTTGTCTGTCCGTGCACCGTTTGTTTAGTGTTAGTCCGTTTTGTATGTCTGTTTATTTTGGCGCAAGTGCCGTGTCCTGTTTTTTGTACTGTTGACAACCCTTTTATTTGTTAATAAACGCTGAGTGCAGCCATTGCACTCAGCTCATCACCAGCACCGTCTGTCTGTGTTTGAATTCCTTCCTGCTTCCGGTCTGACGCCACCCACTCTGGCCGTCTTTGTGACAGTCTCCAAGGCAGTTTTACCACGTTTCCCTGCTATCTTTGTCTTTGGGACAGCAGGGACACCAAGGCGCACTACCACAGGCGGGACTGGCCACAGCGGACCGAGTTCTCTGTGGGGAGGAACAACGTCAAGTGGGAGCCACTGGTGGACCCCCGGAAGGTGCTGATGCCACCACTGCACATCAAATTGGGCCTTATGAAACAATTTCTCAGATCTCTAGATAAGGAGTCGGCAGCCTTCGAGTACCTTCAAGACTTCTTACCTAAGCTGTCTGAGGCAAAGGTCAAAGCCGGTGTCTTCGTCGGACCACAGATAAAGAAGATCCTGGAGTGCAATGAATGTTTTCTACATGTTAATCACTCCCTAATCCATGTGCATGCATTTCCTTGAATCCCTACTGCGTTCAGTTTGAGAATTAATCTTTTATGCGGGACTTTATCAAAAGCTTTCTAGAAATCTAAATAAACCATATCATATGCTTTGCAATTATCCATTGTCAATGTTGCATCCTCCTGTGTGTCTGTCTGTGTGGGTGGGTGTGTGTGTGTGGGTGGGTGTGTGTGTGTGGGTGGGTGGGTGGGTGGGTGTGTGTGTGTGTGTGGGTGGGTGGGTGGTGTATGTGGGTGTGTGTGTGGGTTTTCATCCTTGCAGGCATCCTTGCAGGTAATGAAGAATACAAGACTGATTCCTGAACAAAAAATAAAACACCTCGGAACTAGGTGAGTGTAAAAGCAATGACTATATCTTTATTTTTTGGCATTTTGTACGTGCTCATCAGACCCAATCACTTCTGATGTATGTTGTTTGCCTCCTTAAAGGCCTAATTTCAACATATTCTAGAGTGAACACATTTCAACACATTCAACTCTTCTCATTATTTTCTCAGTTACATGGCCATACCCACTTGGTACATTCTGTGGCCATGTTTTTTGCACCTAAGAATGACCTTGACTGACTGCCACATGATAGTGATAGATATGTCAAAATAATTAATATATTTGAGATTAAAAATAGCAACTAAACATGAATGTGATGCTCTATTAGTAGGCTATAACTTAAAACATTTTCATTCTAGTATATGTTGTAATTAGGCCTTAAGGGCAAAAGCAAATGGACATACCAACATTGTTGCTATTTATATATAGCCTTGACACCATATGTTTGTTCTTTTTTTAATGAGAAGCCACTTAATAATATGAGTCACATATATCACAACAACATTTATACTTGTGAAGAATAAAAATGGTAAAATGAAAAATACACACAATTATATTGCTTTTTTAATCTTGTCGTGTTTAGTTGAAGCTCAAGCATTGTATTTCTATTAACAATTGTGTTTTAATCATTCACGTCTATGTTAATAAGCAGTTATACCAGAAAACAAAAACTGCGTTTTGAATATTTTAACTTTCCAGAGTTTATTATTAGCTGTTTTAATCGTGAATATGAGAAAAATGCAAGCTTTTGGAGCAGTGTGTGCCTGTCTCTTTTGATCCTATACATTATCAAAAGTCAAGACATATTTTTTGTTTACCACAAAGGTAAGGCCTTAGCATCATCCAGCTGAGTTTTAAGAGAGTCAATGTCTGCCTGTGTCAATGGAAAGGTTTTAAGCTCTTTAATCTGTTGAACATGTGTGGAGACAAACTGAATCAAATTACTGAAGGCTTGGAGAAATGCATCGGCAGCTGCAAGGAACTGCTGGATGTCTTCTGCTGTTGGGATGTTGATCTGGGTTTTCCCGTCAATCTTTTTCGTGAGCGAGGTTGCAACTTTGAAGGCTTGCTCAACGGCCTAAAACATCAAATTGTGAAATATCAAACATCAAATCAGCACAGAAGAGGTATTTAATACCCTACCTTTCAGTTTCTAATGATGTAGTAGGCAGGCCACGAAAGTATATACACATGGTAAATGCTGCTTATTAACAATCACTTGGTAGCCATCAAAAAGTTGCCATTATCCAGAGGTTGCTAATAAGAGAAAAGCTATAGTATTAGATAGGATTGGTTCCTGAAAAACATTGTTAATAACTCCCTAATAACTGCTTAAAATACAGTGTTACCCTGTTGCTGCTGTATGTTCTAAAATCTGAATTGGTATTAAATATTACACAAACGGAATTCTTACAACTGATACTAGGTTACTACTACATTTAATAATAAATGAAGTGGATGCCTCAATTCTCTCTCTGCTGGCAGGAACTCAATTTTGGGGTTTTAGAGAAACTCCTAGAAATTATTCATTTCCATTGTATGTATGTAAACTTTTGACGATAACTGCTGTATATATTGTTAATAGAACATAAATAAAAAGTAGCAAAACATTACGTACATCAGATACTGGTCCAATGTATTTCTGAATAATTGATTCCATTGGTACTTCAAATCCTTCCAGTTGAATCATATCATCTTTGTGGTCTGTCATCCACTTTAGGAGCTTTTCACTGAGGCCTGTTTCATTTTTAATGATTGCGGTTAATGCCTTAATCACAGCACGCTTACTCTGTACATCCAAGGATTGTTGTTTATCGGGAAGCAATTTGTTAAGAACAACATTTACACCCCACAAGATAGCACCGATAGCTAAATTTTTCACAACAAATCCTACTATTTTTGGTATACTTGTTGTGACGTATTGAAGCAAGGTTTTTAAGGTCTCGCTAACTTTGGAAAGCTCTGCAACTTCTGCTCGTGCTTCAGCTACTTCTGCTTTTATTTCCTCTTGTGCTTCTTCTGATAGGTCTTCAATGTCATCGTCAGCTCCATCAATGGCTTCTTCAACTCCCTCAAATATGTCTTCTATCTCCGCCATTTTGGACTGGTATGTCTTGATCTATAAATAAATGTTAGAACAATTATCCTTTACTGTAGACGTGTAATCAAGGGACGAACAAAGCCAACCATCTATAAACCAGAAATGTACATTTTTATATTTTGGTTGAAATTCAAGATATTCCTATGTGTAACAAGGGTGTACTTAGGCCTACATTTTCTTACACAATGTTAAGTGTTTTGGAATTTAATTTAACTGCATGTTTAGTTTATCTCTTTGATTTGCTTTGATTAGTGGATATTTTTGTTGGTGCACTGATGGTTCCCATGTACCCGCATGGACCTCGCATGAAACTACATTTCCCATCATCCTCCTGCTCACATATGTAACTGAGATGGATTTACCAGTGCCAGAGCTAGATGGTGCCCAAGAGCAGTCTTCCAAAGAAACTCCCTTTACATCCACAGCAGCCTCTCTTTGCCTCATCTCCGTCCTCTGAAGGCAGGGTCAACTCTCACTGAAAATGCATATTACTCCACCCACTGTACCGGCATTTCAAACTATAGTGCCTCTTTTTTTACAGTAAAGTTTAAGTTTAAGCTGTTAACGTTGGTGCCTGCAGTAGTAGTTAAACTACTAATAGTAGGCTAACAAACAATGACAATAAAATGAATAAATAAGTCTGGGGAAAACCCAAACCAGCTGGCCATTATTATTATGGGAGGCTGTGTGGTCCAGTGATTAAAGAAAAGGGCTTGTAACCAGGAGGTCCCCAGTTCAAATCCCACCTGAGCCACTGACTCATTGTTTGACCCTGAGCAAGTCACTTAACCTCCTTGTGCTCCGTCTTTCGGGTGGGATGTAATTGTAAGTGACTCTGCAGTTGATGCATAGTTCACACACCCTAGTCGCTGTAAGTCGCCTTGGATAAAGGCATCTACTAAATAAACAAATAATAATAATAATAACACCGTGTAACAATTTTTTTTTTTTTTTTTGGTTCCTGGGTAGTAAGTGTTATTTCCGAATTGCTTATGCCTCAAAAGTATAGAACATGGTTATTATTCCCCACAAACTTTGCTTTTGTGACCAGGACAGTGATATTTTGAAATTTACCTATTTTCCAGAACATTCCAGATAGATTCAGTGCTGAGTAAACTTGGAGTAACTTCTAGAACTTTCTAGAACTTTCCAGTAACATAAATAGTAGTATAAATACAGGGGCCTTAAGCCCACCAGTTCAGTTTAGTTCCAGCTGCCTAAGTGGATACATATCTGCATTTTTCTGAGATGGCATCAAGGTCATAGGAGACTTCAAAATGGTGGCATTCCTGATGGGTCTTGTGGCAAAGTGCCCCGCCCCTGTGTGCATTTGTGTGATCTGTGTTTGTATGTATGCGTGCGTATGTTAATGTTGGTGTATAGATTGGTACACGGGATATAAACGGGTCTGTGTTTCACGTGTATTTAAAGTGTATAATTATATTTAGGCACGAGGATGGCACATCACTTCACGTGCAGATAAAATGTGTATAATGTGTGGCACGGGGTTGCACGTAATGAATTCACGTGCTGGGATTCAAGTGAGTAATTAATTAGTAATTGAATCCCAGCACAACAGTATATATAGATGCACGTTTTAGTCACTCGTGTTTGGGTGTTCGGAAGAGGAGAACGGGTGAGAGAGAGAGGAGTAAAAGTAGAGTTAAATACGATCGTAAATATAAGTGTTTGTTCTCACCGTGTCTGTTTGTCTGTCCGTGCACCGTTTGTTTAGTGTTAGTCCGTTTTGTATGTCTGTTTATTTTGGCGCAAGTGCCGTGTCCTGTTTTTTGTACTGTTGACAACCCTTTTATTTGTTAATAAACGCTGAGTGCAGCCATTGCACTCAGCTCATCACCAGCACCGTCTGTCTGTGTTTGAATTCCTTCCTGCTTCCGGTCTGACGCCACCCACTCTGGCCGTCTTTGTGACAGTCTCCAAGGCAGTTTTACCACGTTTCCCTGCTATCTTTGTCTTTGGGACAGCAGGGACACCAAGGCGCACTACCACAGGCGGGACTGGCCACAGCGGACCGAGTTCTCTGTGGGGAGGAACAACATCAAGTGGGAGCCACTGGTGGACCCCCGGAAGGTGCTGATGCCACCACTGCACATCAAATTGGGCCTTATGAAACAATTTGTCAGAGCTCTAGATAAGGAGTCGGCAGCCTTCGAGTACCTTCAAGACTTCATACCTAAGCTGTCTGAGGCAAAGGTCAAAGCCGGTGTCTTCGTCGGACCACAGATAAAGAAGATCCTGGAGTGCAATGAATTCCCCAAGAAGCTCACTAGTAAGGAGAAAGCGGCTTGGAACAGCTTTGTCGCAGTGGTTCGGGGCTTCCTGGGCAATCACAAGGCCGAAAACTATGTGGAGCTGGTTGAGACTCTGGTGAAGAACTACGGCACAATGGGCTGTAGGATGTCCCTCAAAGTCCATATCCTTGATGCTCATCTTGATAAATTCAAGGAGAACATGGGAGCGTACTCGGAGGAGCAAGGCGAACACTTCCAACAGGATATATTGGACTTTGAAAGCCACTACCAAAGACAGTATAACGAGAACATGATGGGAGACTACATTTGGGGTCTGATTCGTGAACGTGATTTACAGTATAATTGTAAATCTCGAAAAACTACTCACTTCTAAATCTTTTGTAGTCATTTTTGTTTACTTTAGTATAAATACATGTTAATTTGGATTCATATGTTGTTTTTTTCTGACTTTATGTGAACGAAAAGACACAAATTTGCCCGTTTTCTCATTGGTAATAGGTAAATTTCAAAATATCACTGTCCTGGTCACAAAAGCAAAGTTTGTGGGGAATAATAGCCATTTTCTATACTTTTGAGGCATAAGCAATATGGTGATATCTTGTAACAATTGTAAGTCGCCCTGGATAAGGGCGTCTGCTAAGAAATAAATAATAATAATAATAATAATAATAATAATAAATAATAATAACGTACACAGGGTGGGGGTCAGGGCTGTAGCTGACGTGATTACCTCCAATACCCTGCTATCAAAACAGTTGCAGGGTGTTTTTGTGCAGCGATATTGGTGCTGAAGTTGAAGTTTGTGAAATACCAGGTTCAACCCCAGCAATTATCATTATTATTGTAGGCTGTTCAGTGACTTTTGTGTGTGTTTGTCTTGTTCAGTTTCATTGCATGTATTGTACGGCCAGGGTGTGTTACTCTTGGGGTTGGGGTTTGTAAATAGTTGGGTTGGGGGAGTGAGAGAGTGAGGGGAGACCAGGCGGCAGAGTGTGTGGAAGTGCTTGGGATTCGCTGCATGAGAGAGAAACTACAGAACTGAACCTACATGTAGTTGGGTTATTTGTTGTTATTATTATTATTATTATTATTATTATTATTATTATTATCATTATTATTATTATTATTATTATTATTATTATTATTATTATTATTATTATCATCAATAGGACTTTAATAATAATCTCAAAGAACTCCTAACTGAGCTCTTGGTATATTTTTTGTCTTCAACAAACCTCCCGTTACTGGTTGAATCATCATTCCCCACTAAAATGAATAAATGATGAATTCAAGTAAATAACAGTCCATGCATAATACTGCTATTGCTATTACGGTAAATATATGACAATGTTCTTTTATATTGATAGAAATCACATCTGTGGGAGATGTTTGTATTCTGCTGATGTTTGACGTAACATTTTAGGCTATTTACCTCATTTTCAGTGGGTCATTTTGATTGTTATTGCTAATGTGGTATTGTGACAAGGTACTTATTATAAGAACAGAGCAAACTCGCACAATCTAAAATCTGACCGACTTTCCGGCAAACAGATTCATTTAGTTAACATTCTCTACTGTATCTTTCCAATAATACAGCAGCTCCTGTTTAAATACTGTTTAAATCAAATCCATTTCACAAAGAATTCTCAATAAAAGCTATCTGTTTATTTAATGGTTATAAAAAAAAACACCTGTAGGTCTTCTTCGTTGAACTGGCTTTCCCTTACAAAAACTGCAGCCTATAAAGATAAAGTAAAAAAAAAAAAAGGTTTGACGACGTGTGCTACTTCTGTGTAATACGGTAGCTATTTTAAAATGACGTGGAAAGGAGGGGTACCAGACACCAGGAGCTGCGAAGCATGACTAAAGGAGGAGCCTGGCACTGAGTGAGTTAAAGAGAGCCCAT
Organism: Acipenser ruthenus; assembly: GCF_902713425.1. Taxonomy (NCBI): domain Eukaryota; kingdom Metazoa; phylum Chordata; class Actinopteri; order Acipenseriformes; family Acipenseridae; genus Acipenser; species Acipenser ruthenus. Next base: position 109,899 of record NW_026708105.1, read on the forward strand.
GATGTGGCCATACCTCGCATGGAGTGCGCAGGCACCCTACCACTGAGACGAGGCACAGGCACACTGAGGTAGGAACATGCATGCACTGGAGCAAACGCACAAGAGCACAGTCACCAAACACTGGATGTGCAGCGCAAGGTAAAGTACACACCAAGGCTTAGGTGGGTTGCTCCAGCACTGAGTTTTGAGAGGAAGTGAGCTGATGCAAGGGCACTGAGGCACCAAGCATGGTAGCATGGAGCACCAACGCACATCCTTCATTTTGTTGCTATTATCATTAAATTAATTTAGATGGGATCCAAGGGCCAGGTTAACTATCACTGGGAACTTAAAAAGCGTGGGCATAACAACATGTCTTTGCATTTATTTACTTTTCTATGTGTGTTTTGTTACTGGCTTTGTGCTGGGGTGTAACGTGAGAGTATGCCAGTTACACAGGAACTACATTTCCCATCATCCTCCTGCACACTTATGTATTGGTGGAGATGATGAAAAATGTAGTTCTGAACATCTTCTAAAAATGACATGTGAAGCCATCTTGGAAAGAGCACAGTGGACTGTAGTTTAAAAGTGGTCAGGATGGTGTATACTTCTCACAATCTACAATTCGAAAGGTGATATAGACTAGAAGGAGACAGATATGATTGTCATGGCTGTAAAAACTCACGGTTCTTATTTGATCATTGTAGTTTATGTTGAAAACATTAATGTTATTGATTTCATTTTTTTCTTTCAAATCCCCTATTTATACAGGTGACGTTTTATCACTTTAAGATGCCACAAATCTGCTAAAAAGAAACACTCCAAGTAGGGAGTCTCTTCCTGAGACTGCAGCTTGACATCATTACATGACTGTGACGATGTAGGTTAGTTATATATGATTTTAAAATGCCAAATCAAATATGCAGTTGAATTCTTTTATTTGAAAATAACTACAAAAACTAAAACCAGAAGTTGACCTGGGAACTTTTGTATGCCTGGGAACTATTGTATCTTACAACAGAGTGAAAAACAAAAGGAACTCCATCACTGTTAATCCCCACAGCAAAGCACAACGAGACTCACGAACATTCCATAACTGATTGATAAATTAACAGTGTTTACAATGGGTTGAATTAAATAAAGAAAGGTGCTGCGGGAGGGGAATCCTATACATATAAAAAGATGACATGTAAAATAACTTACCTGGGAGGGAGAGAGGGGATCCTTTGTTCTGGGGTGGTATGTTGGCTGCAACCAAACCTGTAAAAGAAAGAAAAATAAAAAGACGGTTGGAAACTTTTCTTTGAGTTTGAAAGCGGTGCCTGCTTGTGTCTATTGTGCGGAATAGGAGCACATATTCCTTACGGTGAATAGGACCAGAAAACAGCGAGTTGAGAAAGATTAAGCTCATGGTTTATTTTGGGGTTAAAACAATGGTAAAGTTTTGCTAATTTTTTATTTCAAAATAAAATACTTACCGGATCTAGAGACAATGGGGTAGATATTGCGCCTGTTTTAAGAGTCGTAAACCTGTCGCAAGCTAGTCAGAAGTGTCAGGTGACGTTGTTACCTTTTCTTTCTTAATTACCAGTTAAAACAGCTTTTAGAGACCTGATAAATACACAGACCTCAAGGGCCAGAGCACAACAGACACAAACTAACATTTAATTTCTATTAAATGCTCTGGGTTAACCCCTAAACAATATTATTACCAACACACACAAATAACCAATAATCACTTCAGTGTTTGAAAAGAAAAAGATTTGCAGTTTATTTCACAACATACTGCAGGAGCTTAAGAGTGTGTGTCCTACCGGAAAGCAGGCCAGGCTGAAAGAGAGGGAAAAGTTGTTGATGTGGGTTCGGTCGACTGTCCTATATATTTATCTACATATATAGGTAAATATTTTACAATGGTCGCCCTATATATTTATCTACATATATAGGTAAATGTTTTACAATGGTCGTCCTATATATTTATCTACATATATAGGCTAATGTTTTACAATGGTCGTCCTATATATTTATCTACATATATAGGCGAATGTTTTTGACCTTCTGAGGGAGTGATGATCAGTCACTGTTTTATGTCTTTATTCTCTTGTTTGATCCTATGCAGCTAAACCCACTACTGCAATTCTAATGTACTACAGCACTCAGTTCTAAGTGCATTAAGTCTGCATAGCGCTAATGGGAGCCCAATCTATCCTATTATAAGGAAGCCCAGATACTCACCTGATTTGGTATTGGCACAGGGTTTGGTCGATCAGTTAGTTTAGAACAAGAGTTTTTGTTCAATATGCTCAATAAATAAATATAACAGAATAATATGCGTGCATATAACCTAGTTCAGACATGATAGCCCAGGAAAAAAAGCTGAAGAAAAGTTTGAAGCAGTTAGCCTGCAGTGACGCACATTATAACAAGCTTGCATTAATCTTCAGATAAACGAATCAACAAGTATTACACATTGTAAAGCTCTGATATTTTTATTTTTATCCTGGACATCAAAAGGACTCAGAATTACCAAATCAGTGAGTGAAGTCACATTTAATGCCATTGTCAAATATAGGTTTCATTGCTATCTAAATGATATTGGACTATTAAAAAAAGGTAATTTTAAAAAATGTTGAATGCCTTGCTAAATATGTCATCACACACCACTGAATAGTAGCCTATATTAAAAAAAAAAAATTGTTTACAGGTTTCTCTAACAAAACTGGAACTACTTACAGAAATATATTAGCCTGCTTTTCCACAAATATACATTGACATACGGTAAATCATGCCATAGGCATATTACTTGAGGGAGCTGTTTGTATAAAAAGTGATACAGCTGTCATAGCAATGAATTCAGAAACACGTCATCATAACTGTACAGTCTACTGTACAGGTACTGAAAGTGAGTTAATACAGAAAGTGGTTTCTATACCAAAAGAAACTGTAGCCTGCTTGTGAACAGGACATTAATACCATGTTTTTGTATCACTCAGAGTTTATTTGCTGCCTCCTTGTTCATTGCTTTTTCGAATATCGCATTCTATATTTCCCCTTCACTACTCGTCCCAGGTTGAGGCTGGCTATATAGGTCAGTCTATCCAAAAGACAACGGTCATTTATTCTGAAAAATGTTGCATATCTCACGGAATGCTTATCTCGCTAAAGTGTCGCAACAGAAATTCAAATGAATATATTGCTGGTCTCTTCATTTACATATCTTCTCTGAGTACAGAGGATTTTTTTGCCAACAGTAGCAACAAAAACGCTAATTGCGGTAGTTTGCCCTGCGACTGGCCTTTCTTAGTACATAGGCCCCAATGAGTTGGTGTTGGCTGAAGCTGTCGGGACAGCCATTCTAGAGAATGCGTGCGCAGATAACGCAACCTATTATAGTCGTGAACGCGACTTTGGACATAGTTTAACCCGTAGGAGGGGCTATGGGTTCAAAACCTATATATAGCTGAAAATAGCTCATTGGGAGAGAGAAGTTGGCCGCAAACAGTCATAAAATTTAGGAGTCGCAGTGTACCAATAAATCTCGAGTATAATTAAAGGTCACACTTTATTTTAAGGAGCACCTATTAACTATTAACACACAAGCAGTAAATATATTAATACACATTTGTTATGTCTGTTAATAGTTAGTTAACAGTTAGTAGATAATTTGTTACTTGATTTATAGTAACATTTCTAAAAGTTTATAAATTCATAAATTGAAGTAAATGTTTAGTAGCACCTATTAACTATTAATGAACAAGAAGTAAACAGATTAATAAAACATGATTTCATATTATTTTAATAGTTAGTTAATGTGTAGCAGACCATGTGTCAATTCATTTATTGTAAATTTTCTCACAGTTAATTAATTAATTACTAAATTAACGTAAATGTATGGGCTAAATATTGTGACAGCACCTATTAACTATTAATGAACAACATTATATATATATATATATATATATATATATATATATATATATATATATATATATATATATATATAAAATGCTTACTTGTTCATTAATAGTTAATTAAATGTAGTAATTAATTCATTAACTGTGAGAAAAGTTACAATAAATGAATTGACACATGGTCTGCTACATATTAACTACTAGAACACGTTCATGAACATTTTAAGTTGTAAGTTCTAGATATAAATGGTAGATCTTACCCAAATTCACTTGTGCAGACAAGGGGTGTTCTGGTACCAGACCAAGAGAAAGCTGTAAGTTTCTTGAAAAGAGCTATTCTTTATATACACAATATATACACACACACCCCCCCACACACAACCACACACCCACACAGGCAAAATGAAACTTTGCTTCAGGGCAAGGTAGGTGAGTATTCTACCATAAATGACCATTAAATCATAAAGTTAAAAGCAACAACGGCCTTAAATCATCTTTGTCCTGCCCTGCTAAATTTTATTGATAATAAAACAAAAACTATTATCAGTGCCAAAAAAAGCACCTGTTTTGTGCACCAATGCAGGGGGTGTGGTTACATTTGAAACCTGGTGTGGATTCTTTTTTCTCAACTATTAAAATAAACTTTAACCGACTGTGACAGGCTGGCTGTAGGCATGACATCAGGCCAGAAAGAAACACAAAGGCCCTGTCCACACTACATAACCGATCTCGAGAACCGTACTCGAAACCGCTCTAATTAATCCAGCTCAAAGCCTCCACACTGAAGTACCGTTTCATGTTTAGTCAGGCTTAATGCGTCCACACACCATTAGAATAGTTCAGTTACAATTCCCAGCAGCGTAACAAACCGTGGAAATTAATACGATAGTATCCCACCATGCACTGTATTTTATTTTAAAATAATGTGTTATGCCCCATATTAACAGAGGTCCATATTGCATAAATGAAATATAACAAGTATTGTGGAAAAAGTAAATCCAAACACACACACACAAGTAGGGCTTGACGTTTTCAGGTTTTATTTTTAATCAGATGAAGTCCCTTTAAACAAATTCAGCTGATTTTGTTTTATAATAAAACTCAGACAAAGCTGTTAGTTACAAAACAATCTTTGTTTTTTTTTTTGTGTGGCAAGTGAAACTGAAGCGCTGTGGTGCTCAGTGTTTTATTGTAAAATAAAAGGTTTAAATAGAAAACATGACACGGCACCTGAGGCCCAAGTAAATAGACAAACAAAACGGGCTAACACTTAAATGAACAGTGGACAAACAGACAAACAAACACGGTGAGTCAAAACAAATAACAATTATTATTTTAGTTTATTTTAGTTTACTTTACTTTCTCTCCTCTCCACACCCGTTCTCCACTCACTGAACACACAACCCCAAGTGAGTGAAACGTGCATCTATATATACTGTTGTGCCGGGATTCAATTACTAATTAATTATTCTTATTTCTTATTTCTTAGCAGAAATAAGAATAATTAATTAGTAATTGAATCCCGGCACAACAGTATATATAGATGCACGTTTCACTCACTTGGGGTTGTGTGTTCAGTGAGTCACTTGAATCCCAGCACATGAACTAAATCTGTGCAACCCTGTGCTCACATATTATTAAATACTTTAAATGCACATGAAGTGAAGTGCAATCCCTGTGCCTAAATAAAATTATACATTTTAAACACTCGTGCTCATTACCCACATTATATCCCGTGTACCAACTACAATACACCAACATTAACACACTACATACAACATAAAACACAAAAATGCACACAGGGGCGGGGCACATTGCCACATCGACCCATTGTAGCAAAGTTTAACCTGTAGGGTAGGTGCCTTCAAATTTTGTCAGAGGCTTCTTTCTTCTCCTCATGAATAACAAAAAGTCTACAAGTTTGCAGTTTACTGTTAGCGGGTTGGTCAAAGTTTTGTTATAATCCAGACCTGAACATCTCACAGTTGAAAATAGGCTATAATGATTAGCTTACAAAAACAAACTAATGTTTTTGTACATTGTACACATTACATCTAAAATGACTCCAAACTAATAACAAAAGCTATTGCAGTGCGACGTCTGATTAAATAGGGTAGTGATTATTGAATCATTCCTTCAAATAAGAGGAGGCATGCTATACTGCGTTGTGCATACCGGTTAATAGACAGGCTTACACACACATTGGATACACTGGTGCTGCTGTACTCTGAAAAGCTACACAACATGTTAATCAATCAATCATTTTTTATTTGATATAGCGCCCTTCGCAATGAATTGCCACCGAGTGCTTTCACATTATTGGTCAGTGCATTAGAACACAGTACATCAGAATAACTATAGGGGCAGAGGAGAGAAAAACAAAATAAATCTCTGGGGTTCCAAGGCCTGGTGGGTTGCCTCCTTCCAGGCAGTAATTCAGGTGTAAGGCAGTAAGTCACTCTCATGTGTATTTTGAACAGTCCATTGCGTTGACTTCACCTAGCCTAACATCTTCTCCACACTTCCTCTGCGCATATGCACCTACAACAGTCAGAGTTTTCCTCTTAGATTCCAGAAGTCTCACCGAGGCAACCCTCTCGTCCACCTGCACAAACTCCAACTGTATATTCCCACATCTGCCCAGGGCTGCTCACAGGGGGCCTCTCTGGAGAAGGATAGAGTCCACCTTTGGTCGAGAAGTTTGGTTCCAGAGCCGATGCTGTGCATGGAGGTGAGACTGACTATATCTAGCCAGTACCTTTCCACCTCCTCCACCAACTCTGGCACCTCGGACTGTAGTAAGCAAGCAAAAGTTAAGCAAACAAATTGTGTTACAAAAACTGTATTTAGCAACTTGCCAAAGGCATATTATACAGCATCAATATTGCTGTTAAAGTTTCATTTTATTATCACAACAAGTATCAGCGTGATCTCTCACTGGGAGGGACAGCTGCTGAACTTTAATGAGACTGAACCTGTAAAGGGAAAAACGCTCAAAGCACTTACCTGCACAAGACAGTTCATGTCCAGGGAGTATAGAGGATAATTTGTGCCAAAATTAAAAAAAACAAACTTTAAAACGAGATAAATATATAAATATATATAATTATTTGTTTATTTAGCAGACGTCTTTATCCAAGACCACTTACAGAGACTAGGGTGTGTGAACTATGCAGCAGCTGCAGAGTCACTTACAATTACATCCCACCCGAAAGACGGAGCACAAGGAGGTTAAGTGACTTGGTCAGGGTCACACAATGAGTCAGTGGCTGAAGTGGGATTTGAACCAGGGACCTCCTGGTTACAAGCCCTTTTCTTTAACCACTGGACCACACAACCTCCATATATATAGAAACTTCATTTATACTTAATGTTTTTGGTTGGTGCAGACAATGAGAGAATCGATTATCTAAATATGCCTGCTTCTGGATTGTGCATGGGGCTTGCGGTGAGTCGCAAAAACTAGAACAATCATCTGGAGTGTGACATCGCCTGTATACCTGGGCTCTTCCATGTTTTAACATGTTTTTATGTGTGTGTCAAATGAAAGACCAGTGTAAAAAATCACACCCAAGTTGTGCGATGATGCTTTTGGGCTAACGGTGTGTCCAGCAACGTTTACATCAGAAAACATCAATTCATCACTGAGTTTTTTAGGCCTCAGGATTAAAACCTTTTTGTCTGAATTTAGCATAAATTATTGGGGGGCATCCAACTGTATAGTGGCACATACCCTTTTGGCCTACTAGAACATGCAGGTTGTTCCTCGGTCTCTATTTCTAGACCTCCAACAGGCTCTTCCATAGCAGATGGAGAATCCTCTTCCTGAGTAACAATAGTGTCATCACTGGGACTATCAGTGGGGTAAAAATCACTACCAGAGTCAGATGGAATCTTGGAGTGTGACTCAGGGTCACTGTCAGTTACCATCAGCACCCTAGTCACCTCTCTGAAGAACCTTTTGTGTGACAGCTTTAGGCAATAAACATCTAATGCATTTACTAGAGGAATGGAGTATCTGAGAAAATGGGTAATGTTTTTTATTAAGTGTTGGTAAATATATAACAAAATTATATCTATCTATCTGTAACTATATTTTGTAAAATGTTGTTTGGTGTGCTAGCCTAACTGGCAGTCACCTGACACAGATGTGTGGGTTTAACCAGGGCAGGCTTTTATTTTTCACGGCAACACACAGTGTATTTGTAGCAATAAAAATAAACAAAAAACAATGTTTTTGAATTTGTAAAGGTCTTACTAATGCATTGTAAAGTTTTAACATTTATTCCCTTGATTTAAATTCAACACTTTTCACAATGTATCCGAGCATCTTGTTGGTCTTTTTTATAGCTTCCCTTACATTGTCTAGATGAAGACATTTCTGAGTCAACATAAACTCCTAGGTCTTTTTCATAGATTCCTTCTTCAATTTCATTACCTCCCATATGATATTTATAATGTACATTTTTATTGCCTGCGTGCAGTACCTTACGCTTTTCTTTATTAAATGTCATTTGCCATGTGTCTGCCCAGTTTTGAATGCTGTCTAGATCATTTTGAATAACCTTTGCTCCTGCAATAGTGTTTGCCACTCCTCCTATTTGTGTGTCATCTGCAAATTTAACAAGTTTGCTTACTATACCAGAATCTAAATCATTAATGTAGATTAGGAATAGCAGAGGACCTAATACTGATCTCTGTGGTACACCACTGGTTACCTCGCTCCATTTTGAGGTTTCTCCTCTAATCAGTACTTTCTGTTTTCTACAGGTTAACCACTCCCTAATCCATGTGCATGCATTTCCTTGAATCCCTACTGCGTTCAGTTTGAGAATTAATCTTTTATGCGGGACTTTGTCAAAAGCTTTCTGGAAATCTAAATAAACCATGTCGTATGCTTTGCAATTATCCATTGTCGATGTTGCATCCTTAAAAAAGTCAAGCAGGTTAGTTAGACACGATCTCCCTTTCCTGAAACCATGCTGACTGTATCCCATGATATTGTTACCATATAGGTAATTTTCCATTTTAGATCTTATTATAGTTTCCATAAGTTTACATATCAGTTCTTTTGTAGTTCTTTCAAAACAAGGCTGTATTAAAGTCTATGAACATTTTGTAGTTCAGCAACAGCAATATAAAGCTAAATACAGTTATAATTAAAATGTTTTCAAAATAATAACACAACAATTTACAAGTCCCCCAAATTGGGAGGAGACTACACAAGTAACAATGAAAACAAAAATAAGAGTTTAGACCAAGTGCAGGATACAATAAAAAAAAGAATGACTGCACTGGAATTATCAAATCCAATTTTATTTATAAAGTGCCTTTCATGGCAAGCCATCCAACGGCGCTTTTAACAAGACATTCGGAAGTACATTTAGTAGTAAAAAGGATTCACTGATATTTAAGTTTGTAATGCTGTAGGATATGATGGATTCCTCAGAGGAAGGGAGTCTCCCTCCAGGCCTAATCAGCCAGCTTTAGAACAGGTGCTGGCTTCTAATGAGCTCTGAGAGTGGATATTTGAATGAGCCCATGGGGAGAGAGGATAAACAGAGGGCGGTTGCAAGAAACTGTGGGAAACGAAGCTTTAACCTGGCCAGGCTATTGACCCTAATTAAAGGCACAGGTGGGTGAGACACCCACATTATGTAGCATGGGAGTTGCTACATTCTGTAGAACAGAAATATTCAAGATTGGTTCAAGAGGTTTGTGGCGGAGTGTCCCGCCTCTATGTATTATTATTTGTATTTTTGTTTGCGGCGCGGGTAAAAGCGCCGCGTCTTTTATTATTATATTTAAAAACCCAGTGAGGATGCATGGCTGATCAGCTACTGATTAACTAGCTGACAGTCATGCATCCTTACCAAACGCGTGCAGACTCTGGCCAAGGGATAATAAGATAATTAACTACTAGTTAATCCCTCGGCCAGAGTATATAAACCTGCAGCTCTCTGCACTCAGGGCTGAGTGTAGAGGAGAGTACGGGAGAGCGGAGAGAGAAAGCAACATTAAAAAAAACAATTGCTAAAACGTGCTGGATTACCCCACTTACTTGTTTGTTTGTTCATTCGTTTGGCCCTCGTGCCCTTTTGTTTTGTGTTTTGTTAAATCTTTTGTTTTGTTTATTAATAAATACGCTGAGTGCCGCAGCATTCAGCTTCACCCGCCCATCCACTGTTTTGGTGTCAGTTACTTCCTGGTCCGTGACGTCATCCACCTCACCACTGCGAGCCAGACTGCCACAAGGTTCAAGATGGTTGCTGACTTAGGGCTGACATAGGCCATATGGGCAGAATTACGTAGGACCTACATTGGCAGCCGATGTCGGGCCAACTTAAAAGTACAATGTAGGGCCGACATATAGCTGCTATCTGGGTAGACCTCGGAATGTAGAAAGAAAGCACAAGTTAAGCAAACAAATTGTGTTACAAAACCTGTATTTAGCAACTTGCCAAAGGCATATTATACAGCATCAATATTGCTGTTAAAGTTTCATTTTATTATCACAAGTATCAGCGTGATCCCTCACTGGGAGAGACAACTGCTGAACTTTAATGAGACTGAACTTGTAAAGGGAAAAACGCTCAAAGCACTTACCTGCACAAGATGGTTCATGTCTAGGGAGATAATTTGTGCCAAAATTAAAAAACAAACTTTAAAACGAGATTAATATAGGAATAAATAATAAATAAATAAAAATACAATTATATATGTAAGAACATAAGAAAGTCTACAAACGAGAGGAGGCCATTCAGCCCATCTTGCTCGACTGGTTGTTAGTAGCTTATTGATCCCAGAATCTCATCAAGCAGCTTCTTGAATGATCCCAGGGTGTCAGCTTCAACAACATTACTGGGAAGTTGGTTCCAGACCCTCACAATTCTCTGTGTAAAAAAGTGCCTCCTATTTTCTGTTCTGAATGCCCCTTTATCTAATCTCCATTTGTGACCCCTGGTCCTTGTTTCTTTTTTCAGGTCAAAGAAGTCCCCTGGGTCGACATTGTCTATACCTTTTAGGATTTTGAATGTTTGAATCAGATCGCCGCGTAGTCTTCTTTGTTGAAGACTGAATAGATTCAATTCTTTTAGCCTGTCTGCATACAACATGCCTTTTAAACGCGGGATAATTCTGGTTGCTCTTCTTTGCACTCTTTCTAGAGCAGCAATATCCTTTTTGTAACGAGGTGACCAGAACTGAACACAATATTCTAGGTGAGGTCTTACTTATGTATATATATATATTTTGACTTCATTTATACTTATTGTTTTTGGTTGGTGCAGACAATGAGAGAATGAGAGACAATGAGAGAATCGATGATCTTCTAAATGTGCCTGCTTCTGGATTGTGCAGGGGGCTTGCAGTGAGTCGAGAAAACTAGAACAATCGTCTGGAGTGTGACATCGCCTGTATACCTGGGCTCTTCCATGTTTTAACGTGTTTTTATGTGTGCGTCAAATGAAAGATCAGGTTCAAAAATCACACCCAAGTTGCACGATGATGCTTTTGGGCTAACGGTGTGTCCAGCAACGTTGATGTCAGAAAATGTCAATTTATCACTGAGTTTTTTAGGCCCCAGGATTAAAACCTCTGTTTAGTCTGAATTTAGCATAAATTATTTGGGGGGATCCAACTGTATAGTGGCACATACCCACTTGGCATACTAGAACATGCAGGTTGTTCCTCGGTCTCTATTTCTAGACCTTCAACAGGCTCTTCCATAGCAGATGGAGAATCCTCTTCCTGAGTAACAATAGTGTCATCACTGGGACTATCAGTGGGGTAAAAATCACTACCAGAGTCAGATGGAATCTTGGAGTGTGACTCAGGGTCACTGTCAGTTACCATCAGCACCCTAGTCACCTCTCTGAAGAATCTTTTGTGTGACAGCTTTAGGCAACAAACATCTAATGGATTTACTAGAGGAATGGAGTATATGAGAAAAATGGGTAATGTTTTTTAATAAGTGTTGGCAAATATATAACAAAATGATTTATATCTATCTCTCTCTCTCTACACACACATATATATATATTGTAAAAGGTTGTTTGGTGTGGAAGCCTAACTGGCAGTATAAGAGGCGACACTGACACAGAGGTGTGGGTTTAACCTGGGCAGGCTTTTATTTTTCACGGCAACACACAGTGTATTTGTAGCAATAAAAATAAACAAAAACCAAAATAACACCTGCCCACTTGGGCCCTCGCTCACTTCTTGATCCCTGTCTATCCTTGCAGAGGCTAAGCCCTGTGCAAATAAAAATGACTGCAGTGTGTAGTAAAAATAAAATAAAATACTGCAGTGTGTAGTAAAATTACTGCAGTACAAAAACCACCCTACTGGAGAACTAAACAAAAATAGTTCCAGTCTCAGATCTTCCTGGTTGGTACAGGTTCCTGCCACACCCTTTCAAAAGTGACCTCCACAAAGGTAAGTACAGGTTTTAAAGGTGCATTTATAATCCAAACCCAGGACTGGGCTGTAACTGTTACTTTGTTCCCTTCCAGGTGTTTCAGGTACGTTCTCCAGGTTTTACTTCCCTCCACACAAGAGGAAAGGTGTCCAGTCTGGCCCACACAAGGACATCAGGTACATAGAGGTCGTAATGATAGTTACACAGTCCTGTATTTCAAATAAATGAAGCGTCTGTTTCTTTTTCTTTCAAGGTTAGCAGGAGACCTCTGCTGGTGGAAGAAGGAATGGACACTAGCTGGACCAGCAGTATCCATGCTGGCGTTATACACCACGACTAAAAATGAAATTACACAGTCTGTGTCATGTGTTTCCTTTATCAGTGCTTGAGCACACAGTTCAAAAGTAAGCAGATAGGTCTCTAGGTAACTAATACTGCTGTTTGTAATCCACGCACAGGCAAATCCACACAGTGCTCTTTCACGTTGCCTACTGGTGCTGTGTGGCAAAGTGGTAATGACGTGCAGGTGAGTGCAGTGCAGAAGAATCACACAGACAGACGTTGGTACAGGTGCAAGGGTGTTTATTTATTTTTGTAAATGTCCAGAGCCTCAAGGCAAAACCTGTAAATGATAATAGTGCTGGAAGTGATACAGCGGCGTGTATCACTTCTAATTTATAATCCCGCGGGTTTGACCCGCAACCCCAAAGTCCCGTTCCGACACCCACACTAAACACGAACACAAAAGACAGTGCGTGATTCAAGTGCTAAAAGGTGCAAACACAAAGACAGTTGGTAGTGAAAGGTGAGTGGTGAAGTCCGGGTTTTTCGCTGGCCTGCGGCTGCAGCTCCGGATCGTGCTCAGTAATCCTCTGTGACAAATAACACACAAGACACACAGTGTTAATACACAGACACAGAACACTCACGGTTTCCTCACAGTACGGGCTCCTTCTCGGTTATTTAACTTAACCATATGCAAAGGAACAGATCACTCAAGCCATGCCCCCTATTTATACCCTTGCCCATGACCCCGAGGTTAACGAGCGCATCCGCTCCTCCAGTCCTCGGATGCCACGCCGCTTACCGTCTGGGTCACTGAGCTCGGGTGCCATGGCTCCGCCCCCTTCCGAACTGACCGACTTCCATCTACCCTACGGAATAAATTGTCGTGCCATTTCATTAAGGGTATTCTGTTCCTCGTATACCGTGCTCTCACAGGTCGAGAGGGAGATCTAACACTAAGACTCATTCGATCTCTGTCACATGCTGTAATTACAGTTGGTCTTAAAAATGCCTTGCACTGCAACTGCACTGCAAGTTGCAGTTATTTAAACCAGTCCGTCGGCAATTTGAAGCAAGATCATGCAGGCTAGAGAAGTGAGCGTTGCTTCCACACAGGTAAGTTTAACACTGTGCTAAATATACAACAAATCGAATCTCCGGCAAGAGGTCCACACACTACATTACTCTTAAACTTCCACCACAATCTTGCACACAGCTCAATTGTAATACGTTGTACTCACTGATCGCTGGGTTTGCTCGTACTCCACTCGCTGTTTTTAAAAACTCACTCCGCGGTTACTGCTCTGCACAATCCTGCTGCAATCTCCAATCTTTATTTAAATGTTCCTCCGGGTGAGTCTGCCCCGTCCTCAACCAGCCCCGACACCCACACTTGTATACTGTGTGGGTTTCTTAGCAGTGCTTACAAAGGTACCACGAAATGTTCCTGTAAGGGCAACTGAGAAAGCCAGCACCTCTGCTCACTTTTTTTCTTAAGTAACAAAAATTATTCTCTGCCAAACACGAACTACTTTAGATGTGTAATGGCTTTTGTATAGAATACTAACCTTAGGTTTAGGGTCTCGGTGTTGGGAGAGGATTATTAATTGTTTTATTAACAATAATATGGTGTCTACTTAAATCGCGGTAAATTTCCGTATTTTTCACGGGTATGTTGCGGAATAAAATTAGGATTTTGCGGACATTTCGCGGACCTGTTTAAACATTAAATAAACCTAAGCAGACAGTATTTCAGAACACTATAAAGCCTAAAAATTGTGGTACTTACTTCCTTAATAAAACAGAGTGCTGTCACTTGTTAAAGGCAAGCATGCAGCATCCCTCTGTAGTTGACTTGCCCATATATTGAGACTGCACGTTCTGCATCCACTGAATTGGTTGGAAGTTAAGGCAAAGCTTTGCCAAGTTATACAGATGTGGAAATCGATTAGAAACAGCCCAAAAACTCGGTTACACAAGGGCATCTGGCATACTTTAATAAAGGCAATGTATGAAGCACATTTGTTGTCATATTATTTGTCCAATCCAATATTTTATTTTATTAGTACCGAGTCAAAACATAGAGAACGAACGTGGCTATTCGGGTCTAAAATTCCAACTGTGAAAAAGTAAGCAGCAGGTTGAATCGAGGTGGCTGTGCTGGATCGTTTTAGTACTGATTTAACTTGCAGACAGGAATACTTTTTGTCTGCGCTGACTTTCCAGTTTGGTTTCTGAAAGCTGTTTATTTTACGTTCTGTTTAGCATCCTCTGTAGTAGCCTTTTGTTTAATGTGTGATTCTGAAGCTAAATAGCGATCGATCGTACTTTTTCCAAAGACACATTAAGATATGCAAAACAATTACCTCAGTCTGCATGTACAGTTTCTCTGGGAAATATCTTGCAATGGTCATCAGCCAAAATATACTTTGTCCCACCCCCTACTGCACAGTACAGATCACATAAAAGCAGTAAAGACGCACTGATAGGCTGATTAAAACATTTTCATTTAAATAGTAAACAAGAACGTTAACGGCTTTGGATAATTTTTTTGTGTAAATGTTATTTGTGGACGTTTTTTGTTTGTTTGTTTTTTGCGTAAGTGGAATGCACACATGACGGTGAAGGAATATAAAAGGGCTGTCTACAGAAGGAAGACACGTAGTTTGAGTCGCTTGCGTTGTGCAGTAGTTCATTTAAACAATGTTTTTTCCCTCTCCGTACTTGTTTGTATGCATTGGCCCCTAAGAGGTGAATTTTGCGGTAACCCATCAATATCACGATGTCCGCGAAATCGCGATTTGGGTAGAACCCTAATGATAACCAATCAGAATGCAATGTCCTGACAGGAACATTTGTTGGTACCTTTATAAGGACAGCGGGTTCCTTATATTCCCCATCCTTCCCGCTGCCAAGTCACCTGACTTTTTATTTCCTCTGGGATTCTGGGAAATTGAGTTCTCTTTTCCTACTGCATTGTTTACATGGACGATCGTCTGAGTTTTGTACTGAATGTCCCAGTTTTGTACATTAAGAACATAAGAACATAAAGTTTACAAACGAGAGGAGGCCATTCATCCCATCTTGCTCGTTTGGTTGTTAGTAGCTTATTGATCCCAGAATCTCATCAAGCAGCTTCTTGAAGGATCCCAGGGTGTCAGCTTCAACAACATTACTGGGGAGTTGGTTCCAGACCCTCACAATTCTCTGTGCAAAAAGTGCCTTCTATTTTCTGTTCTGAATGCCCCTTTATTTAATCTCCATTTGTGACCCCTGGTCCTTGTTTCTTTTTTAGGTCAAAAAAGTCCCCTGGGTCGACACTGTCTATACCTTTTAGGATTTTGAATGCTTGATGAAGACATTGTCTAGATGAAGACATATCTGAGTCAACATAAACTCCTAGGTTTTTTCATAGATTCCTTCTTCAATTCTCCCATATGATATTTATAATGCACATTTTTAATGCCTGCGTGCAGTACGTTACACATTTCTCTATTAAATGTAATTTGCCATGTGTCTGCCCAGCTCTGAATGCTGTCTAGATCATTTTGAATGACCTTTGCTGCTGCAACAGTGTTTGCCACTCCTCCTATTTTTGTGTCGTCTGCAAATTTGACGAGTTTGCTTACTATACCAGAATCTAAATCATTAATGTAGATTAGGAATAGCAGAGGACCTAATACTGATCCCTGTGGTACACCACTGGTTACCTCATTCCATTTTGAGGTTTCTCCTCTAATCAGTACTTTCTGTTTTCTAACCACTCCTTAATCCATGTGCATGTATTTCCTTGAATCCCTACTGCATTCAGTTTGAGGTAATTAATAAAAATATATATGATAATGTATTTGTTTACGCTTATATTTTTCTGCAAAATTTTGCATAACGGCAATTTAAGAAAACGAGATTGCTATATTTTTATTAGTATTATTTTTTTATGTGTTTTTACATCAAAGTAGTTTTGCAAGGTCAACAATTTGTTTACTTTTAAGCTTTTTTTTAACCCAAAAAATTAATTTGTTCCTTATTAGGAAACATAGAGGCAGGGAAATTTCACAACACGCGCATGTTTTCACTTGTATATGTTGTGTAATTTCCGGCTTCTATGTTGCTCAATAAAGAACAAGAGACCGAATTCTGTTCAACACTCTGCAAAACAAAATAGTTTGCCAGGGTGTGTTATTTCCTCAAGATATCATACCTTTAAACTCGCTCTGCATATATTTGAGACACAGCAAATGTGTTTCTGTGAGGATTCATACTGCTCAAACTGATAACAGTATATTAAATGTTAATGAGACTCAATTTATAACACTGGCTGTGTTTACATGCTGGTAAATAAGTCATACAGTAAGAACATAAGAACATTCCCAAATCTTCACCACGTGGGCATTTTATTTGATTACATTTTTGTATAGAACTAATTGAAATGACTGCAGTGAAAGAAAAAACAAACTAGTCCTTTTTACTCACAGTCTTTGAACCGGGAAAACAGGATTTTTAGGTGAAAATTCAGTAGAGCAAATTTCTGGTCTGTGTGGATCCGATTCCTGCGTAGCTTCAGCAGCACAGCACGAGTCTGGTCTGTGTGGAACCGATTTCCACGTAGCCTCAGCAGCACAGCGTGAGTCTGGTCTGTATGGATCCGATTCCCGTGTAGCTTCAGCAGCACAGCGCGAGTCTGGTCTGTGTGGATCCGTTTCCCGCACAGCTTCAGCATCACAGCGCGAGTCTGGTCTGTGTGGATCCGATTCCAGCGTAGCTTCAGCAGCACAGCGCGAGTCTGGTCTGTGTGGATCTGATTCCCACGTAGCTTCAGCAGCACAGCGCGAGTCTGGTCTGTATGGATCCGATTCCTGCGTAGCTTCAGCAGCACAGCGTTAGTCTGGTCTGTGTGGATCCGATTCCAGCGTAGCTTCAGCAGCACAGCGTGAGTCTGGTCTGTGTGGATCCGATTCCAGCGTAGCTTCAGCAGCACAGCGCGAGTCTGGTCTGTGTGGATCTGATTCCAGCGTAGCTTCAGCAGCACAGCGCGAGTCTGGTCTGTGTGGATCCGATTCCAGCGTAGCTTCAGCAGCACAGCGCGAGTCTGGTCTGTGTGGATCTGATTCCAGCGTAGCTTCAGCAGCACAGCGCGAGTCTGGTCTGTGTGGATCCGATTCCAGCGTAGCTTCAGCAGCACAGCGCGAGTCTGGTCTGTGTGGATCTGATTCCAGCGTAGCTTCAGCAGCACAGCGCAAGTCTGGTCTGTGTGGATCTGATTCCCGTGTAGCTTCAGCATCACAGCGCGAGTCTGGTCTGTGTGGATCCGATTCCCACGTCGCTTCAGCAGCACAGCGTGAGTCTGGTCTGTGTGGATCCGATTCCCGTGTAGCCTCAGCAGCACAGCGCGAGTCTGGTCTGTGTGGATGCGATTCCTGCGTAGCTTCAGCAGCACAGCGCGAGTCTGGTCTGTGTGGATCCGATTCCAGCGTAGCCTCAGCAGCACAGCGCGAGTCTGGTCTGTGTGGATCTGATTCCTGCGTAGCTTCAGCCGCACAACACAAGTCTGGTCTGTGTGGATCCGATTTCCACGTAGCCTCAGCAGCACAGCGTGAGTCTGGTCTGTATGGATCCGATTCCCGTGTAGCTTCAGCAGCACAGCGTGAGTCTGGTCTGTGTGGATCTGATTCCTGCGTAGCTTCAGCCGCACAACACAAGTCTGGTCTGTGTGGATCCGATTTCCACGTAGCCTCAGCAGCACAGCGTGAGTCTGGTCTGTATGGATCCGATTCCCGTGTAGCTTCAGCAGCACAGCGCGAGTCTGGTCTGTGTGGATCCGTTTCCCGCATAGCTTCAGCAGCACAGCGCGAGTCTGGTCTGTGTGGATCTGATTCCAGCGTAGCTTCAGCAGCACAGCGCAAGTCTGGTCTGTGTGGATCCGATTCCAGCGTAGCTTCAGCAGCACAGCGCGAGTCTGGTCTTGGTATACAAGTAGCAGAGGGTACAAACTGAATTAATCGCTGTTTTAGATTTAAAGACAGTTTCCCACCGAGCCAAATCGCAGCCTTTAGCTCTTCGTCTTTTTATTTATTTCTTTAATTATGCTGTGTCATTGAGTTGGTCTTGAATCTGGAATGCTAACAGAATGTACTCTACACAGCTTCACAGGTCGCCAACTCCCCTTCTCTAACTTTCCTTCCCTTTTTACGTTGCTTTTATTTTCAGCATGCATTTCAGCATAGTAGCACAAGGGGAACTGTAGTTCTTTCAAAACAAGGCTGTATTAAAGTCTATGAACATTTTGTAGTTCAGCAACAGCAAAATAAAATGAAATGCAGTTATAATTAAAATGTTTTCAAAATAATAACACAACAATTTACAAGTCCCCCAAATTGGGAGGAGACTACACAAGTAACAGTGAAAACAAAAATAAGAGTTTAGACCAAGTGCAGGATACAATAAAAAAAAGAATGACTGCACTGGAATTATCAAATCCAATTTTATTTATAAAGCACCTTTCATGGCATGCCATCCCAAGGTGCTTTTAACAAGAAAAAGGACATTCGGAAGTACATTTAGTAGTAAAAAGGATTCACTGATATTTAAGTTTGTAATGCTGTAGGATATGATGGATTCCTCAGAGAAAGGGAGTCTCCCTCCCGGCCTTACACCCACATTATGTAGCATGGGAAAAACATAGACCCTTTGGGCAGAATTACATACAATGGCTCTCAAAAGTATTCAACCCCTTTGGACTTTTCCACATTTTATTGTGTTTTATTGTGCAACCAATTGTCTTTAGAAGTCACATAATTAGTTGAATGGAGTCCACCTGTGTGCAATTAAAGTGTTTCACATGATTTCAGGTTAAATACACCTCTCTGGGAGGTCCCACAGATGGTTAGTACATTTCCTAACAAAAATTACATCATGAAGGCGGAGGAACATTCAAAGCAAATCCGGAATAAGGTTCTTCAAAAGCACCAATCAGGTGTAGGATATAAGAACATTTCTAAGGCATTGAATATCCCCCGGAGCACAGCAAAGTCCATTATTAAGAAATGGAGAGAATATGGCACAACTGTGAATCTGTCTAGAACAGGCCGTCCTCAAAAACTGAGTATCCGGGCGAGAAGGGCACTAGTCAGGGAGGCCACCAAGAGGCCTATGGCAACTCTAAAGGAGTTACAGTCTTCCATGGCTGAGCTAGGAGACACTGTGCATACAGCAACAATAGCCCGGGTGCTTCACAAAACTGGCATTTATGGGAGAGTGGCAAAAAGAAAGCCATTGTTGAAAAAAAACTCACATCAAATCTCGGGTGGAGTTTGCCAGAAGGCATGTGGGAGACTCTGAGACCAAATGGAAGAAGATTCTATGGTCTGATGAGACCAAAATGGAGCTTTTGGGCTTCAACGCTAAGCGCTATGTCTGGCGCAAGCCTAACACTGCACATCATCCTGAGAACACCATCCCTACCGTGAAGCATGGTGGTGACAGCATCATGCTATGGGGATGCTTCTCTGCGTCAGGACCTGGAAAGCTCGTGAAGATAGAAGGCAAAATGGATGCAGCAAAGTACAGAGAAATCCTGGAGGAAAACCTGCTGAAGTCTGCAAGAGACCTGGGACTTGGGAGAAGATTCATCTTCCAGCAGGACAATGACCCCAAACATACAGCCAAAGCCACACTGGAGTGGCTTAAAAACAAAAAGGTCAATGTCCTGGAGTGGCCCAGTCAAAGCAATTTTGTAAAGAAGAATGGGCAAAAATTGGAGTGTCCAGATGTGTAAAGCTGGAAAAGACTTATCCAAATAGACTCATGGCTGTAATTGCTGCCAAAGGTGCCTCTACCAAATATTGACTCAAGGGGGTAAATACTTATGCAATCAATTATTTTCTGTTTTGTATTTGTAATAATCTAGAACAATTTGTAGATTTTATTTTTCACTTTGACATTATGGACTTTTTTGTGTTGATCAGTGGCAAAAACTCCTAATTAAATCCATTTTGATTCCATGTTGTAATACAATAAAATGTGGAAAAGTCCAAGGGGGATGAATACTTTTGAGAGCCACTGTAGGTTTGGGCAGAATTACGTAGGCCCTATATTGGCACCCGATGTCGGGCCAACTTAACCGTACAATGTAGGGCCTACATAGGGCTGCCATATAGGTGCAGTGGTGCCCGCAGCCGTACGCACGTTACGCACTGTGCATACCATTGGATCTTAATATTTAAGTAATCTTGTGCGATCCGCAGACGGATATTGTATTTATGAAGCGTTCAGCTAATGCCTTACCTGGTTTGTTGAATACTGACAGGGGCGGAGTTGAGAGGAAGGGGAGTGTTGGTGTGTGGAGAGGAGATTAAAAAAAGAAAGCTGATCGATGAGAAGTGTGACGAACGATTATTTAGAATATATAGAGACAGTTATTTATTATTGTTTATTAATTTGGCATGGTCCGCGGCGGGAAGTGGTCTTTTTTATTTTAAGCTTTTCAAATAGTACAATATGAGCAAACGGAAGCAAGTGAGTTTATTTGATGCCTGCTTCAAAAAAGTGCTTTCTTCTGATGATCAGAGCAGGAAGGGTGAATCGGATCAAAATAACAATATTAGAACAAGTACCGAACCGTCTGTTTCAGGGACTTTCAGAAGTGAGATTTTCAGTACTGAAAAGATGGCAGGACCAGCATTCAGTGCAAGTACTAGTAGTATATCTGAGGTTGAAGATGTACAAGATATTGGCCTTGTCAGTGCAGATGCACTTAAAACGGCACCCGACGCAATAAAATTAAGTGCTTTACGAAACCGGTTTCAGCCAAAAAAGGGATGGACAGCACCATTCCGCTGTATTTTTGAAAATAAACGACGAGTCCCAGATGAATTCTTTGACGAGGCCTTATATCCAACATTGTGGTACAGTGAAGCAAAGGATGGTGTGTTTTGTGTTGCCTTATCATATTTTCATCTGGTACTACGATCACAGCCTCTTGGGACTGGAGCAACACAAAGAAAATCATTACAAAGCATCTTACAACACAAGCGCGTCTGAGTGCTCAAATACGTGCTGCTGAATGTTTACGTGTTTGTGATAACAAGCAACAGTCCATAATTTCATCTTTGAATAAAGCCCACCAGGAATATGCAGAACGCAGTAAGTCAGCTCTGAGAGCAATTGTAGATTTCAATCAGGGGTCACACCGACGAGCGCAGCAACTTCAGAGCTTTTTTCAGCTGTTTGAGGCGCTTGAAAACGTACCTGCGCAGCACCATGTCAGAGACGCGACTCACCAGACTAGCACTGATGAACATGCACCACGATGTGGCGATCGACAGTGAGAAAGTGTTGCGGGACTTTGATGCAACGGGAACTCGAAGAATTCCTCTGCTCTTTCAGGATTGACCAAGGTAAAAATACATTTATAGTTCTATTAATATTACAATGAAAAACATATTATTATTATTATTATTATTATTATTATTATTATTATTATTATTATTACACCGTGTAACAATTTTTTTTTTTTTGGTTCCTGGGTAGTAAGTGTTATTTCCTAATTGCTTATGCCTCAAAAGTATAGAAAATGACCACTCAAGCAATTGCTACTTCTGCATGGTGGACCCTTCCAAGCGGACCGAGTTTTCTGTGGGGAGGAACAACGTCAAGTGGGAGCAACTTCTAAATCTTTTGTAGTCATTTTTGTATTACTTTAGTATAAATACATGTTAATTTGGATTCATATGTTGTTTTTTTCTGACTTTATGTGAATGAAAAGACACAAATTCGCCCGTTTTCTCATTGGAAATAGGTAAATTTCAAAATATCACTGTCCCGGTCACAAAAGCAAAGTTTGTGGGGAATAATAGCCATTTTCTATACTTTTGAGGCATAAGCAATTAGAAAATAACACTTACTACCCAGGAACAAAAATTGTGTTACATAGTGTTATTATTATAATTGCACAATTTTTTGCTACAACATGCATGTTTAGTTAAATGGGATGAGTAAAAATTACATTAGTGATTGTAAAAGTAATTAGAAATGTATGATTTGTGGTTTCCCCTCTGGTTGAAGTATATATTTCAAATAGATTTATGTATACTTTTTATTGTTGTAGTATGCTATTTGTTTTACCGTTCAGTATTTTATGCGATGTCGGTGTGATTCAGTTTTGCGTACCATGTGAAATATTTCTGGGGGCGCCCCTGTATAGGTGCTATCTGGGTAGACCTCGGAACGTAGTAAGAAAGCAGAAGCAAACAAATTGCATTACAAAAACTGTATTTAGCAACTTGCCAAAGGCATATTATACAGCATCAATATTGCTGTTAAAGTTTCATTTTATTATCACAACAAGTATCAGCGTGATCTCTCACTGGGAGGGACAGCTGATGAACTTTAATGAGACTGAACCTGTAAAGGGAAAAACGCTCAAAGCACTTACCTGCACAAGATGGTTCATGTCCAGGGAGTATGGAGGATAATTTGTGCCAAAATGAATTAAATTTAAAATGAGATAAATATAGAAATAAATAATAAATAAATTAAAATAAAATTATATATATATATATATATATATATATATATATATATATATATATATATATATATATTGACTTCGTTTTTACTTATTGTTTTTGGTTGGTGCAGACAATGAGAGAATGAGAGACAATGAGAGAATCGATGATCTTCTAAATGTGCCTGTTTCTGGATTGTGCAGGGGGCTTGCAGTGAGTCGAGAAAACTAGAACAATCGTCTGGAGTGTGACATCGCCTGTATACCTGGGCTCTTCCATGTTTTAACGTGTTTTTATGTGTGTGTCAAATGAAAGATCAGGGTCAAAAATCACACCCAAGTTGTGTGATAATGCTTTTGGGCTAACGGTGTGTCCAGCAACGTTGATGTCAGAAAATGTCAATTTATCACTGAGTTTTTTAGGCCCCAGGATTAAAACCTCTGTTTAGTCTGAATTTAGCATAAATTATCGGGGGGCATCCAACTGTATAGTGGCACATACCCTCTTGGCCTACTAGAACATGCAGGTTGTTCCTCTGTCTATTTCTAGACCTCCACAAAGGTAAGTACAGGTTTTAAAGGTGCATTTATAATCCAAACCCAGGACTGGGCTGTAACTGTTACTTTGTTCCCTTCCAGGTGTTTCAAGTACGTTCTCCAGGTTTCACTTCCCTCCACACAAGAGGAAAGGTGTCCAGTCTGGCCCGCACAAGGACATCAGGTACATAGAGGTTGTAATGATAGTTACACAGTCCTGTATTTCAAATAAATGAAGCATCTGTTTCTTTTTCTTTCAAGGTTAGCAGGAGACCTCTGCTGGTGGAAGAAGGAATGGACACTAGCTGGACCAGCAGTATCCATGCTGGCGTTATACACCACGACTAAAAATGAAATTACACAGTCTGTGTCATGTGTTTCCTTTATCAGTGCTTGAGCACACAGTTCAAAAGTAAGCAGATAGGTCTCTAGGTAACTAATACTGCTGTTTGTAATCCACGCACAGGCAAATCCACAGAGTGCTCTTTCACGTTGGTCTTAAAAATGCCTTGCAGTTATTTAAACCAGTCCGTCTGCATTTTGAAGCAAGATCATACAGGCTAGAGGAGTGAGCGTTGCTTCCACACAGGTAAGTTTAACACAGTGCTAAATATACAACAAATCGAATCTCCGGCAAGGGGTCCACACACTACATTGCTCTTAAACTTCCACCACAATCTTGCACACAGCTCAGTTGTGATAATACGTTGTACTCACTGATCGCTGGGTTTGCTCGTACTCCACTCGCTGTTTTTAAAAACTCACTCCGCGGTTACTGCTCTGCACAATCCTGCTGCAATCTCCAAGCTTTATTTAAGAACTTAAGAAAGTTTACAAACAAGAGGAGGTCATTCAGCCCATCTTGCGCGTTTGGTTGTTAGCAGCTTATTGATCCCAGAATCTCATCAAGCAGCTTCTTGAAGGATCCCAGGGTGTTAGCTTCAACAACATTACTGGGGAGTTGGTTACATACCCTCACAATTCTCTGTGTAAAAAAGTGCCTCCTATTTTCTGTTCTGAATGCCCCTTTATCTGATCTCCATTTGTGACTCCTGGTCCTTGCAATCTTCTGGCTCCTGCTGCTGCACTTTTGCAACATGAGAGCTTCAACTCGCCGAATTGTGACATCTAAATACTACAGGCTCCTCTTCTAGACCTAGGCTCCTCTTCTAGACCAGGCTCCTCTTCTAGACCTTATATCATCACTAACTGTTCTAAAGCTAATGTTTTATACATAGTCAAGGATTTTAATCGCAATAACCAAATATATGCTACCCTGCTTCACTGAAGCCAATAGTTTCAATTCCAATCACAACCTCTAGATGGCAGCATAACACCACAAGCTCTATATAATTTAAGCTGATTTGCTATTGCTGCGAATCTTGCACACTCCAAACTTTCTATCAATTCCTGCAGTTTGTTGTCATTCCAAGGGATTCTCAGTACCCTCCTGAATTTTTCAAATCCAAACCTCTCCCCTCGAGGACCTCGTCATGAAGATAAGCTTATCAGCTTTCTGAGATGTTAAGAATCCACCGTCACATTAATTTCCAGCTTCCCTGCATCAGGCCATTCCTGCAACCTTCTTGTTCCCGGATTTGCACTTCCTCATTTGCCCCCAACTTCATCAAGGCACTTAATATAACTTTCAAAGTCCATTTCATTCAATTTGAGCTACCAGTCACATACAGAAACTATGTGCTACGATTATCAACATTTCAGTCAAGCGTCCTCCTACCCCACAATAGACAATACACTCTTAGACAGCTCCTGATCAAATCAATAGGTTTTGCAGCAGCCTCCGAGCAATGCATTCCCATCCTCTCAGGTTCTGCAGCGGCCTTAGATCTATGCATTCTTCATCTCTGCCCAAAGGCAGCCCCATCTCCGACATCATCTAAAAACGCCTTAACTCTCAAATACCAATTCTCAGCAGCTCTCTGCTCTCTACAGCAAGCCACTGCACACTACTGACAGCATTCCATCGTCTACTCCCTCAGATCTCTGCCCGTTCAGCAGATCTTGCCTCTACTGTTAATATCTCCTCATTACAGCAAATCTCCGCTGCCTCTTCAGATCTGCTCACTATTGCAGCATGCAAAAGTGGCTTTAGTTTACTGTTTAAATCTGCAACTGCTCTCCTCTAGAGCTTCCAACGCTCCAGCTTTCCACTACATGGCCACACCCTTAGCCCCAGCGACCAAATTTTCATTTACCACTGGATGGAAAACATTTACAACTTTCTGCACTCAAAACAAAATACATCCCATTCCGATTTAATGAGCAACGGATTCTAGCCTCCATCGCCCATGCAAGGGATTCTCTTCACTTAGCCACTACCGTTAAAGCCTACATCTCTGGAATTCAGTATTTCATCTCCGTCCCTTCTCCAACACTCCTATCCATCCCATCAGTTTGCTGACACTCAGAGGGACCCCCCCCCCTCCTGGCTCCCTATATCAATAGACATCCTTCACTCTTTAATATCTACCCTCAGAAAAAGCTGCTCTGTCTATGCAATGACCTGACCATGGAAGTATTATGTCTAACTGCTCTTGTGAAGCACTTCCTCTGCAGGACTCCTGAAGGAACAGAGTGCACCCTGTGAATTTACCGTGACAACACCAGTGATTTACCGGTTTAAAAAAAAAAAAAAAAGCAAGTGTTACCAGGACGTCAAGGGCTATACAATGGATAGACTCGGAGCATTAAGCCATTTCAACGATGAGGTTTTGTGAACCATTCCGTGCACCCAGATACTGGACTTTGGGCCAGCTGTAGTAATTTTACTACAGAATACTTCACCTTGCAGTAAAAAAAAAAAGTTAACCATGCCCAGTGTTAAACATGGTGGAGGTTGTGTGATGGTCCGCAAGTTTCACAGCCTGGTCCCAGAAGCAGACCCCAACCCGTGGCAAGTTCCTCCTTTCAATCAGCTGGTGTTCCACTAAACTCCACACTCCCCAGCCTCCTCCAGTCAGCCTGCAGCTTCAGGGAGAATTGCCTTCGCCCCTTCCACTCGCTCTTCTTATTCTACTGCCTGGTCTTCCTTCACCACATTCTGTGCCCAGATTCGTAGCTCTCTCACCATCTATAACCTTCAGCACCTCCTTGCCTTTATGACAGACCTCAGGCTATCCCTTAACCTGGCCCCTTCCTCCATCAGGAATTATCTCTCAGGTATCCAGCATCAGTTCCTCCTCCACCCCCCCCCCCCCCACCCCCCCTCCTTTCAATCCTGGAGGTCCGTCAGAGTCTCACATCCTCCTCTCCATCAAGACAACCAACCTCATCGGAATCTCCAGTTTCCCAGCCACCAGCCTGCGGCACTTTGACCTCACTCAAGTCCTCCTATTCATCAGGACTTCAAAAACAGACAGTTACATCAAGATCCAGAAGTTCCGCAACCTGGTCCCAGGAGCAGACCCCAACCCTCGGCTCGTACCACCCTTCAGGAAGACAATATTCAACTGAATAACTCTCTCTCCGGCCTCCTTCAATCAGCACGTGGATTCATGGAGTACGCTCTTGCCCCATCTACCTGTTCTTCCTACTCGACTGCCTGGTCTTCATTTACTCACATTTGCGAGCAAAAACAGATCTCTCATACTTCTTTCAACCTACAGCACCTCCTTGCCTTCATCACTCACCTCAGGCTGTCTCTACGTTTAGCCCCCTCCTCTATTTAGATGCTACCTAGCGGGCATTCAGTATCAATTTCGCCTTCAATCTATCTCCTCTCGTCCATTCTAGAGATGGCGGATCTCTAGAGAGAACGCTCAGATGCATGGAGAAAAGCCTGCTCCCATCCTCTCCATCAAGTTAACCAATCTCTACAGACCTTCTCCTTTGTCTCATCACTGCTCTCCAGCAAGGATGCTTCAACCTATTCAACGACATCATCATGGAAACCCTGTGCCTGACCACCGCCTTTGGATTTCTCCACTGTGCAGAATTCTCAACTCCATCAACTTCCAGCTTCCCAGCTCTAGGCCTCAAGTGCTCCGATCTCTCTCAAATCCCCGGAAACCACTTTATCCTCCACATCAGATCTTCAAAAAACGGTCCATTTAAGCCAAGGATTCCGTGTCTTCCGTCGGATCCCCTCTTCATCGACAGCTCCAGATCTATACTTACGAGACACTGGTTCTCATCCCGTTTATGCACCCTCTTGTCACGGATCGGACTTTCTTCAAACTATTTCTCCCCCCATTCATTCTGGATCGGAGCAGTTGCCTCCGTGGCCAGGGCAGGAATCAATCAACACTTGATTAAGTCTATGGGGTGCTGGATCTCTTTAGCTGTTGAACTTTATTTAGATCATCCTCTGCAGACATCGCCACAGCTCACCAAGCACTCGTTAGCTTGCCCGGAGTGGGGCAAGCTAAGGCCCACCAGAGGTTTCCTCCCTGCAGGGGGGGGGGTTCCTCTCCACAGTGCGGACGGCTTATAAGCATAGGTTGTCTACTAACATCTCTTGTCTTTTCTCTTTTCTTCTAGCTTTTGTCTATGTGTGCGGCTCTGCGATCTCTTTTTTATCCCACGGTGCGGTTCTTGCGGGGAGCCGGGGGTCCTCTTTTGGGTGGGAAGTCAGTCTCACTCCCCCGGCTGTCCGGGTCGGCCTCTCGTCTCAACCACTGCCGCTCGGCTGTTCCTCGTCGGCCTGAGGGGACCCCTGGCCACATCTTATTCTTCTGCTCCTTATGTGCTAAGCCTTCCAGGCCTCAACCTTGCTGTCCCATCTCCTCTCTTCCATTTCAGGTCCAGGACCATTACAGCCCCCTCATGCAGTAGGCCGTGCCTCCACCTGCCGAGCAGGCCCCGACCGAGGTGGGGGGGGATGGGGGGTTCTCTGTTTTCATCTCTCCTAAACGGACCTGAGACACTTTTCCTAAGCTCTCCACGCTGCCCAGCTGCCAGCTTAGCTGCCTGAGGGTGCTGCACTGAGTTGCGAAGGATCTGTCCTTTTGTCCTGTTCGTCCCCTTCCTGTCTCTTGCTTCACTAAACGCCCAGCAGCCAGAGGATGCTGCCTGACCCGTCGGGAGCGAGAGTCAGATTTGTTGTATGTTATGTGTCTAAACTTTGCTCTCTCTCTCTCACTTTTACGTCACCCAGCAGGCGGAGGGTGCTGCCTGACCCGGCGGAAAGTGTTTATATCTAATCCTTTGCTCTTCTCGTGTCTCCCTCTCTACGTCGCCCAGCATCCAGAGGATGCTGCCTGACCCGACGAGAAGGGAAAAATCTTCGTCCCCTATCTCGTCCTGATATCAGTATCTAACCTCAATGTTACTAAGCACCATTCCCAAACTCCATCCCCAATCTCGCCATCCCTCTCAAACTCGTTTCACTTTTAAACTCTCAAAATCTCTTGCCCCTCTCAAGCCTCCTAACCAACCGGAGAAATCCTCTCATCTTGTCTCATTCTTAATATCTCACTCCCAATTTCGCCTCCTCTCAAGCCCTCGTAGGCATCCAGTGAAATGTATTTATCTTAATGCTAGCAGTCTCAGAAACAAAATGTTAGAACTTGAAGCTAGTGCACTAACAAGTAACTACGATGTGATAGGTGTTACAGAAACTTGGTTGTCTGAGAGTGATGGAGACGAATATAATATTAGTGGGTACACACTGTATAGGAAAGACAGGCAGGACAGAAGAGGCGGAGGGGTAGCGCTATACATAAGAAATAGTCTTGAAGCCCAGGTGTTAAATCTGGACAAAGAAAACAATGCTGAATCAATATGGGTCAGAATAATGGACAAAAATTCAAAGGGCATAACAATAGGAGCATGCTACAGACCGCCAAATTCAGACGCTGAGCAAAATAATCTGTTATACAATGACATTCGAAATGCGTGTAGAAAAGGAGAAGCCATACTAATGGGGGATTTCAACTTCCCCCATATAAAATGGGAAAATCCGATGGGGGGCACGACGGACGAAATTCAAATAATAAAGACAGAATAACTAAAACAGAGGTCAGAGAGCCATTGGCAAACTCAGACCACAATATGGTCTCATTTGAAATATTTTTTAAAACCCCAGAAGTAATGACTAAAGCTAAGGTTTACAATTTTAGAAAAGCAAACTATGAAGGTATGAAACAGAGACTAACAGGAGTAGATTGGAGTAAAATAGAGAAAACATCCACAGAAGAAGGATGGCTGTTTTTTAAAAATGTAGTACTAGAGGTGCAAAACAATTACATCCCAAAAGTAGACAAATCTAAATCTAAAACAAAATGGCCAAAATGGTTTAATAGATCAATAAAAAAAAATATTCAACGAAAAAAGGCACTTTACAGAACGTTTAAAAGGGACCAAAAACAAAGTACACAGAAAGAGTACTTGGAACTGCAAACACAAGTCAAAAAGGAAGTTAGAAAGGCCAAGAGAGAGATAGAAATCAATATTGCTAAGGGGGCTAAAACCAATTCTAAAATGTTTTTCCAATATTATAACAGCAAGAGAACATTCAAAGAAGTGGTTAAATGTCTAAGAGACACAAATGGCAAAATCATAGATGAAGAAAAAAAATAGCAAATATATTAAATTATTACTTTTCACAGGTTTTTACAAAGGAGGACACGGACAACATGCCCCACATGTTGACCTGTTCCTATCCAATTTTAAATAACTTTAGCATAACAGAGGCAGAAGTGTTAAAGGGACTAGGAGCTCTTAAAATAAACAAATCCCCTGGGCCGGATGAGATCCTCCCAATAGTACTCAAAGAAATGAAAGAAGTTATTTACAAACCGCTAACCAAGATCATGCAACAGTCTGGAAAAATAGCAAACGTAATACCGATCCACAAAAATGGAGACAAAACCGAATCAGGTAACTACAGACCAATAAGCCTGACTTCTATTATATGTAAACTTATGGAAACTATAATAAGATCCAAAATGGAAAATTATCTATATGGTAACAATATCCTGGGAGACAGTCAGCATTGTGTTAGGAAAGGGAGATCGTGTCTAACTAACCTACTTGACTTTTTTGAGGATGCAACATTGAAAATAGATAATTGCAAAGCATACGACATGGTTTATTTAGATTTCCAGAAAGCTTTTGACAAAGTCCCGCATAAAAAATTAATTCTCAAACTGAATGCAGTAGGGCTTCAAGGAAATGCATGCACATGGATTAGGGAGTGGTTAACCTGTAGAAAACAGAAAGTACTTATTAGAGGAGAAACCTCAAAATGGAGTGAGGTAACCAGTGGTGTACCACAGGGATCAGTATTAGGTCATCTGCTATTCCTAATCTACATTAACGATTTAGATTTTGGTATACTAAGCAAACTTGTTAAATTTGCAGACGACACAAAAATAGGAGGCGTGGCAAACACTGTTGCAGCAGCAAAGGTCATTCAAAATGATCTAGACAACATTCAGAACTGGGCAGACACATGGCAAATGACATTTAATAGAGAAAAGTGTAAAGTATTACATGCAGGCAATAAAAACAAGCATTATAAATCTCATATGGGAGATACTGAAATTGAAGAAGGGAAGGGAACCATGAAAAAGACCTAGGAGTTTATGTTGACCCAGAAATGTCTTCATCTAGACAATGTAAGGGAAGCTATAAAAAAGGCCAACAAGATGCTCAGATATATTGTGAGAAGTGTTGAATTTAAATCAAGGGAAGTAATGTTAAAACTCTACAATGCATTAGTAAGATCTCACCTAGAATATTGTGTTCAGTTCTGGTCACCTCGTTACAAAAAGGATATTGCTGCTCTAGAAAGAGTGCAAAGAAGAGCAACCAGAATGATCCCGGCTTTAAAAGGCATGTCATATGCAGACAGGCTAAAAGAATTGAATCTATTCAGTCTTCAACAAAGACTACACGGCGATCTGATTCAAACATTCAAAATCCTAAAAGGTATAGACAATGTCGACCCAGGGGACTTCTTTGACCTGAAAAAAGAAACAAGGACCAGGGGTCACAAATGGAGATTAGATATAGGGGCATTCAGAACAGAAAATAGGAGGCACTATTTTACACAGAGAATTGTGAGGGTTTGGAACCTACTCCCAGTAATGTTGTTGAAGCTGACACCCTGGGATCTTCAAGAAGCTGCTTGATGAGATTCTTGGATCAATAAGCCACTAACAATTAAAGAGCAAGATGGGCTGAATGACCTCCTCTCGTTTGTAGACTTTCTTATGTTCTTATGTTCTTATGTTCTTATGCTAGTGTCAGTGCGCGCGCTGGGTAGGTGCCAGGTACCATTTGGCGAGCCGCTGGGAACCCGCGCGGGGTCGCTGGCCCTTGCGTGCGCTGGGGAGGTGCCAGGGACAGTTTGCCGAGCTGGTTTGACCCAGCGTGAAGTCGCTGAGGCCCGTGTGCGCGCTGGGGATGTGACAGGGACCATTTGTGAGCCTCTGGGAATCCGTGCGGGGTCGCTGGGGCCCGTGAGCATGCTGGGGAGGTGCCAGGTACCATTTGGCGAGCCGCTGGGAACCCGCGCGGGGTCGCTGGACCCTGTGCGTGCACTGGGGAGGTGCCAGGGACAGTTTGGTGAGCTGGTTTGACCCCGCGTGAAGTCGCTGAGGCCCGTGCGTGCGCTGGGGATGTGACAGGGACCATTTGTGAGCCGCTGGGACCCCACGCGGGGTCGCTGGGCCCAGTGCGCGAGCTGGCTAGGTGCCAGGGACCGTTTGGCGAGCCTCTGGGAATCCGCACGGGGTCGCTGGGGCATGTGCGCGCGCTGGGGAGGTGCCAGGGACCATTTGGCGAACAGCTGGGACCCTGTGCGGGGTCGCTGGGCCACGTGCTCGCACCGGGGAGGTGCTTGGACCCCGCACAAAGTCGCTGGGGCACCTGCGCGCTGGGGATGTGCCAGGGACAGTTTGGTGAGCCGCTGGGACCCAGCGTAGTGTCGCTAGTGTCCATGTGCTCACTGGGGAGGTGGCAGGGACCATTTGTGAGCCGCTGGGACCCCACGCGGGGTCGCTGGGCCCAGTGCGCGAGCTGGGTAGGTGCCAGGGACCGTTTGGCGAGCCTCTGGGAATCCGCACGGGGTCGCTGGGGCATGTGCGCGCGCTGGGGAGGTGCCAGGGACCATTTGGCGAACAGCTGGGACCCTGTGCGGGGTCACTGCGGCCCCTGCACGCGCTGGGGAGGCGCCAGGGACGGTTTGTCGAGCCGCTGGGTTTGTCGAGCCTGTGCACACACCTGGGAGGTGCCAGGGACCGTTTAGTGAGCCGCTGGGTACCCGCGCGGGGTCGCTGGGCCACGTGCTCGCACTGGGGAGGTGCTTAGACCTCGCACAAAGTCGCTGGGGCACCTGCGCGCTGGAGATGTGCCAGGGACAGTTTGGTGAGCCGCTGGGACCCAGCGTAGTGTCGCTAGTGTCCATGTGCTCACTGGGGAGGTGGCAGGGACCAATTGGAGAGCCGCTGGGACCCCGTGTGTGGTCGCTGGGGGCCGTGCGCGTGCTGGGGATGTGACAGGGACCATTTGTCAGCCACTGGGACCCCACGTGTGGTTGCTGGGCCCCGTCCGCGTGCTGGGGAGGTGTCAGGGACCGTTTGGCGTGCCACTGGGAAATCGCGCGGGGTCACTGGGCCCAGTGTGTGTGCAATGGAGGTGCCAGTGAACATTTGGCGAGCCGCTGGTAAACCGCGCAGGGTTGCTGTTCCCCGTGCGCACGCTGGGGAGGTGCCAGGGACCATTTGGAGAGCCGTTGGGACCCCGTGCGGTTTTGTTGGGCCTTGTGCGCACACTGGGGAGGTGCCAGGGACCATTTGGCAAGCCGCTGGGACCCCGCGCGTGCGCTGGGGAGAGACCAGGTCATTTGGTGAGCCACTGGGGCACCATGTGAAGCCGCTGGGGCCCGTGCACGCGCTGGGGAGGTGCCAGGGACAGTTTGGCGAGCCGCTGGGACCTCGTGCGGGGTCGCTGGGCCCTGTGTGCGCGCTGGGGAGGTCCCAGGGACAGTTTGGCCAGCCACTGGGAATCCGCCCGGGATCGCTGGGGCATGTGCGCTAGCTGGAGAGTTGCCAGGGACCATTTGGCGAGCAGCTGGGACCCCGCGCGAAGTCGATGGGGCCCGTGCGCATGCTTGGGACGTGCCAGGGACCATTTGGAGAGCCGTTGGGACCCCGTGCGGTTTTGTTGGGCCTTGTGCGCACACTGGGGAGGTGCCAGGGACCATTTGGCAAGCCGCTGGGACCCCGCGCGTGCGCTGGGGAGAGACCAGGTCATTTGGTGAGCCACTGGGGCACCATGTGAAGCCGCTGGGGCCCGTGCACGCGCTGGGGAGGTGCCAGGGACAGTTTGGCGAGCCGCTGGGACCTCGTGCGGGGTCGCTGGGCCCTGTGTGCGCGCTGGGGAGGTCCCAGGGACAGTTTGGCCAGCCACTGGGAATCCGCCCGGGATCGCTGGGGCATGTGCGCTAGCTGGAGAGTTGCCAGGGACCATTTGGCGAGCAGCTGGGACCCCGCGCGAAGTCGATGGGGCCCGTGCGCATGCTTGGGACGTGCCAGGGACCATTTGGAGAGCCGTTGGGACCCCGTGCGGTTTTGTTGGGCCTTGTGCGCACACTGGGGAGGTGCCAGGGACCATTTGGCAAGCCGCTGGGACCCCGCGCGTGCGCTGGGGAGAGACCAGGTCATTTGGTGAGCCACTGGGGCACCATGCGAAGCCGCTGGGGCCCGTGCGCGGGCTGGGGATGTGCCAGGGATCATTTGGAAGGCCCTTGGGACCCTGCGCGAAGTCGCTAGTGTCGGTGCGCGCGATGGGGAGGTACTAGGGAACATTTGACGAGCCGCTGGGACCCCGCACGGGGTCGCTTTGGGCCCGTGCGCGTGCTGGGGAGGTGCCAGGGACCATTTGGCGAGCAGCTGGGACCCTGTGCGGGGCCGCTGGGGCCCCTGCACGCGCTGGGGAGGTGCCAGGGACAGTTTGGCCAGCCACTGGGAATCCGCCCGGGATCGCTGGGGCATGTGCGCTAGCTGGGGAGTTGCCAGGGACCATTTGGCGAGCAGCTGGGACCCCGCGCAAGGTCGCTGGGTTCAGTGCGCGCACTGGGGATGTGCCAGGGACCGTTTGGTGAGCCGGTGGGACCCAGCGTGGAGTCGCTAGTGTCCGTGCACGCGCTGGGGAGGTGCTAGGGAATCTTTTGGCGAGCCGCTGGGACCCCGCACGGGGTCACTTTTGGCCCGTGCGCGTGCTGGGGAGGTGCTAGGGACCATTTGGCAGGCCCTTGGGACCCTGCACGAAGTCGCTGAGGCCCGTGCGCTCTCTGAGGAGGTGCCAGGGACAGTTTGGCGAGCCGCTGGGACCTCACGCGAAGTCGATGGGGCCCGTGCGCATGCTTGGGACGTGCCAGGGACCAGTTGTGAGACACTGGGAACCCGCTCGTGGTTGCTGGGCCCTGTGCGTGCATTGCATAGGAGCCAGGGACCAATTGTCGAGCAGCTGGGTCCCCGTGCGGGATCGCTGGGGCTTGTGTGCGTGCTCGGGAAGCGCCATGGATGGTTTGGCGAGCCGCTGGGACCCCGCGTTGGGTCGCTGGTGCATGTGCACGCGCTGGGGAGTTGCCAGGGACCATTTGGCGAGCCGCTGGGAACCCGCACAAGGTCGCTGGGTCCAGTGTGCGCGATGGGGATGTGCCAGGGGCCGTTTGGTGAGCCGGTGGGACCCAGCGTGGGGTCGATAGTGTCCGTGCGCGCGCATGGGAGATGCTAGGGAACATTTGGCGAGCCGCTGGGACCCTGTGCAGGGTCGCTGGGTTCAGTGCGCGCACTGGGGATGTGCCAGGGACCGTTCGGTGAGCCGGTGGGACCCAGCGTGGAGTCGCTA
The DNA here is from genome assembly GCF_902713425.1 of Acipenser ruthenus. NCBI lineage: Eukaryota > Metazoa > Chordata > Actinopteri > Acipenseriformes > Acipenseridae > Acipenser > Acipenser ruthenus. Next base: position 145,357 of record NW_026708105.1, read on the forward strand.
GTGTCCGTGCACGCGCTGGGGAGGTGCTAGGGAATCTTTTGCCGAGCCGCTGGGACCCCGCACGGGGTCTCTTTTGGCCCGTGCGCGTGCTGGGGAGGTGCTAGGGACCATTTGGCAGGCCCTTGGGACCCTGCACGAAGTCGCTGAGGCCCGTGCGCTCTCTGAGGAGGTGCCAGGGACAGTTTGGCGAGCCGCTGGGACCTCACGCGAAGTCGATGGGGCCCGTGCGCATGCTTGGGACGTGCCAGGGACCAGTTGTGAGACACTGGGAACCCGCTCGTGGTTGCTGGGCCCTGTGCGTGCATTGCGTAGGAGCCAGGGACCCCGCGTTGGGTCGCTGGTGCATGCGCGCGCGCTGGGGAGTTGCCAGGGACCATTTGGCGAGCCGCTGGGAACCCGCACAAGGTCGCTGGGTCCAGTGTGCGCGATGGGGATGTGCCAGGGGCCGTTTGGTGAGCCGGTGGGACCCAGCGTGGGGTCGATAGTGTCCGTGCGCGCGCATGGGAGATACTAGGGAACATTTGGCGAGCCGCTGGGACCCTGTGCAGGGTCGCTGGGGCCCGTGCGTGTGCTGGGGAGGTGCCAGGGACAGTTTGGCGAGCTGCTTGGACCCCGTGTGAAGTCGCTGGGTCCAGAGCGCATGCTGGGGATGTGCCAGGGACCATTTGGTGAGCCGGAGGGACCCAGCGTGGGGTCGCTAGTGTCCGTGCACGCACTGGGGAGGTACTAGGGAACATTTGGCGAGCCATTGGGACCCCTCACGTGGTCGCTTTGGGCCCGTGCACGTGCTGGGGAGGTGCCAGGGACAGTTTGGCGAGCCGCTGGGACCCCGTGCGTGCGCTGGGGAGAGACCAGGTCATTTGGTGAGCCACTGGGGCACCATGCGAAGCCGCGGGGGCCCGTGCGCGGGCTGGGGATGTGCCAGGGATCATTTGGAAGGCCCTTGGGACCCTGCGCGAAGTCGCTAGTGTCGGTGTGCGCGATGGGGAGGTACTAGGGAACATTTGACGAGCCGCTGGGACCCCGCACGGGGTCGCTTTGGGCCCGTGCGCGTGCTGGGGAGGTGCCAGGGACAGTTTGGCGAGCCGCTGGGACCTCACCTGAAGTCGATGGAGCCCGTACGCGTGCTTGGGACGTGCCAGGGACCAATTGTGACCAATTGCTGTGCCCTGTGCGCGCGTTGCTTAGGAGCCAGAGGCATTTTGGCGAGCCGCTGGGACCCGGCACGTGCGCATGCTGGTGTGGTGCCGGGGACCAATTGTTGAACAGCTGGGTCCCCGTGCGGGTTCGCTGGGGCCCGTGCGCGCGCTGGGGAGGCATCAAGGATGGTTTGGCGAGCAGCTGGGACCCCGCATTGGGTCGCTGGTGCCTGTGCGCGCGCTGCGGAGTTGCCAGGGACCATTTGTCAAGCTGCTGGGACCCCGCGCAAGGTCGCTGGGTTCAGTGCGCGCGCTGGGGATGTGCCAGGGACCGTTTGGTGAGCCGGTGGGACCCAGCGTGGGGTCGCTAGTGTCCATGCGCGTGCTGGGGAGGTGCCAGGGACCAATTGTCGAGCAGCTGGGTCCCCGTGCGGGATCGCTGGGGCTCGTGTGCGCGCTGGGGAGGCGCCATGGATGGTTTGGCGAGCCGCTGGGACCCCGCATTGGGTCGCTGGTGCATGTGCATGCGCTGGGGAGTTGCCAGTGACCATTTGGCGAGCCGCTGGGACCCCGCGCGGGGTCTCTGGGGCCCGTGCGTGTGCTGGGACGGTGGCAGGGGTTGTTTGGCGAGCCGCTGGGACCCCGCGAGTGGTAGCTCTGGACAGTGTGCTTGCTGGGAAGGTGCTAGGTGTCATTTGGCGAGCCACTTTGACCTTGCGCGTCATCGCTGGGGCTCGTGAGCGCGCTGGGAAGGTGCCATTTGTCATTTGCCGAGCTGCTGGGACCCCACGCGGGGTAACTGGGGCCCGTGCTCGTGCTGGGAAGGTGCCAGGTGTCGTTTGTGACGTTAAATTGAGTGACACATTTTAATAAAACATATTTAAAGAATTATTTAAGGCTACTACTTCTCCACACATCTATGCAAATATTTAAATACACTTGTTTAAAACCAAGCTTTAAAAACTATGAAAATATAGAAAAAATGTCATAACATCTCTGCTCATAATATGAGTGACGGGCCAAATTTCATGCTCTCACTGATTTTGAAATGTAAAATAAAATTCAACTTTTGCTGCTAAAAGAGTAGAAAATAATGTGAATATTCATAATTAAACTAAGTATTTTGGTATTATGTGATTATTTGCCATTTTAATCTGAATTTAATTACTATAAATAGCCAGCATTTGCCACCACATTGTAGAATGACCCTCACGTGACCCTGCCCACACTCTTGCAGCCCCGGGGGGACAAGCAAATATTTTTCCCCAGCTCATGGAACCCTCGCCCGGCCGTCTGACACTCGTGCAGCCCTGGGCAATGTTAGTGGTCGTCCCCCGCTGCTGAGGCACTAATGTATCCGACTGCCTGGAACGCTAAACCGTCTTGGATCGGTCAGTGGGGATCGCGGGGAGTTAGCCGTTAATGGAGCCTCGTAGTGCCGTCCCGCCCACCTTGAAAATAGCCGAGCATTAAGCTCCTACCGACTGAGATCGCTGTAGCCTTCCGCAACTTAAAGACAAACGTGACTCTGGTCCGTTTACATGACCAGAGTCACGTTCGTCTTTAAGTTGCGGAAGGCTACAGGGATCTCGGTCGGTCGGAGTTTAATACTCGGCTGTTTTCGCCGAACTCCAATCGTATTTGTTATTTTTTTTTTGCTCAACATGTTTAGGAAAGGAATGTCTTCTAAGAATTCTAAAATAAGATTTTTATAATTATTTCTTTTTAAAAAAAAGTAAGTGTAAAATTGCATTGCATGGTAATTATCGATTTGAACTGGCCCATTTTTCCTCAAAATTAAACAATAATTGAATATGTGTCATCAAACCTGCATAACTATGTCCTTTACATGTTGTCTTTCAATTCATGTTACAAGCAGGCATGTTGAAATGATGAATATTTAGGTTGTGGGATTCTTGTTACCAGAACATCAATCCACCGTGCAGTAACACCACTGACACAAAGTAACACCAGTGACATTGACACATTGTTATATCGACAAACTTTATTAATTTATGAACTGTTAAGAAATGTATCGCATTTTGAAAGCTGACATTAGTTTAAAATACATTGAAAATGATCAATTAAAATGTTTTATTGCTACAATTTAATCGTTTAAAATATTTTGAATACATTTTCTAAAGGAACAACTGTGCTAAAACGTGTAAACATTACTAATCTAACCCTTGTCTTAAAACTTGTAAATAATATACAATTGAACAATATAACTAACTGTATGTTCCTAAAACATGTACAGAAAACACATTTTCACAATATAAACACAACCTTATTTAACAAGTAAAATCCTACAGTCCAGTAACTAATACTTCAATTCATCCCTTCAATTCACCCCAAAGCATTACAAAGCATAACAGTAGTGTAGTTAAAAATTGATGAAGCCTGAAATACAATATCAGTGATCGTCAAAAATATGTTTATTGGTGTAATACAAGAATAGAACTATTTGAAGAAAGCAGAGACAAATGCTCTGGGTCACAGCGGATGAAATCTGTGCCTCAGACAATGGCTGCAATCACTTTTTAATAACATAGAACACTCCCCTATAATGACATCATTTGAGACCCTCCCCATGTAAACCTGTGTACGTGGCCAGTCGCCAAGCCTCTGTTATCTCTGAGATTCTCCCATCTCCCATGCAACCAAAACAGAGCAGAGCTGTAAAACAGGGGACCTTTTTCAGAAATGCCCTTAAATGGTCATATTTGCTGACCCTGCAATGTATTGAGACACACTCTGCATTCCAAAATACCCCACCTAAACTCTGTGCTCAGTATCTCTCCATTGAATGTACCATACATCCCAAATATTAATATAGACTATCAAATTTCCTTACAATCCTCCCTTAGATTCTATAAATATAATATATGAGAGTATCTCACCATCATACACAGTACATAATAGTTCATATCCAATTACATAACAGTGATACAAAAGAATACAAACTTTATCAAAAGCAGTGATTTATAAGGAATTGATTTAAGATTGAATTTAATTCCAACGACAAGCTTCTGTCTTAGGTTGTCTAGATGCACTCTAGATCTTACCCATCTTCGAATACCTGTCATCGATATGGTTATTAAATCAAAAATTCCTATAATCAACAACTCCCTGAGATAAGTTTCTTTGTGCAAATTCAAATAGTAAAAACATGTCTTTGTAGTTGCAAAGTAAAGGTTAGGTACAGCCATTTCACATAAAGTCATATCTTTAGACAATTGCTGTATTTTGTCACAACCATTGCTCCAAGCATCACGTAACACTGACTCTGGCATTACATGTCTAGGAAATTTTGCTTCCAAGAGATCACTCACCACATCGGACACTGTACTTGCCATATGCTGTCCTATCATATCACATGCTTGCTTAGCTGAACTTTGTTCGATGTAATTCATCAGCGTTGTCACAATTAATTCACTAGCATTTATCATATGGATCTGTTGTTTAATCACATTTCTAATGAAACTATCTTGATCTTTCTTTCCTATTCCCAATCTCTCTTTTAATTACCAGGTATCTTTTAACTTCTTCAATCTGAAATGTTTATACAAAGAATTTCCCGACCCAAACATTCCCATAATGTCACTTAGTAGTTCTCTCTTCTTTCTTTGACCTTGATGTTGCTCCTTGACAAACATGCCTTGGGTTCAAGTATTATATTCTTTTAACTGTCTCTGAATCAAGTCATTGTATACACCTGTATCAACAAAAAACTTTCACACAGTTTCTGATATCCAATGTTCCATAAGTGAAGTCCAACACCACTGGAATTCGAATCCATAATACTTGATCAATCAGTGGTCTGGGATCATCTGAGCTGAAGACCAAACCATTCTCCGGTCCCAGAGATTCAATAGGACAACTTCCAATCGCATTTCCCAGGAAACAAAGTAGTATCCACATTCTCGTTTACCTGCGAAGAGAAATGCAGTATCAATTCTTTGTTAACATCTTTCACCCCTATACCTTTCCTCTGCACCTGATGTCTGCCCACATAATGCAGTCTGTGCGAGAGAAGAAATGCTTGCTTCTTTTTTCAATGATCTGTTCATCATAATAATTATGATTATTAATTTGCAAGATCTCTATTGAGACATACAAAGTGCAAATCATCCCTTTGTCTCAACACAAACAAATATCTTCTTGTAATTAGAACATCATCCATTGAAAAATTAAAACTACAATTGGCAATGCTTTTCCTAACTTATTTCATTGCAGTTCCAAGAATCACCACCGAGTGTCAGTGGTGTCAGTGTATAACATCACACAGTAATTTTATTTCACAGGCCTGTTCCAATTCAAATGTCTTATTTAAAAAAAATATTCAGCAAAAAACAGGCACTTTACAGAGCGTTTAAAAGGGACCAAAAACAAAGTACACAGAAAGAGTACTTGGAACTGCAAACACAAGTCAAAAATGAAGTTAGAAAGGCCAAGAGAGAGATAGAAATCAATTTATTTCTATATAATATTTATAATACTTTTAAAAGTCAAAACACATATTACTTGATAACTCTTTTTCTACTTATCGTATTGGCACCTCTGACATAAGAGTTTAAACAGAAAGCAAAGAGTAATTTTTCCACCACAGGCTATCTCTGCAAAACCCTCTATGAACTCCCTACAGAAGCCCACTAGCCCCAGAAATGATCTTAGTGGTAACTGATACTGGTACTGGTAACCTGCGTATTATCTCTATTTTATGAGGATCAGGTGTTCGACCCCCCTCACCAATCTTGATTCCCAGAAAAGTGACCTCCTTCTTCATAAACTGAGCTTTCTTAGGGTTTAACTTAAGTCCTGCTTTTTCCAACAACAACAACAACAACAGCAACTCCTCCAATAGTTGTGAGTGTTCCTCCTCAGTTTCGGTTTGCAATAATAGATCATCTACATACTGCAACAAACACTGTGGTTTCGAAAATGCAGACAATATTGACACCAGAGCCTGATGAAAGTGTGTTGGTGAATTTGCATATCCCTGAGGCATAAATGCCCAACAATATTGCTGACCGCCAACCGTGAAAGCAAATTTGTACTGGCCATCAGGATGCACAGGTATGGACCAAAATCCATTAGATATGTCCAATGCTGTGTAAACCTTCGCCATGGAAGATAATGCAGCCATTACATCAGGTGCTGAGGCAACTATCAGTACACAGATGGTACTGTATTTGTTCAATACCCTGTAATCAATAGTTAATCTCCATGAACCATCTGGTTTCCAGACTGGCCATATAGGAGCATTAACAGGAGATGAACAAGGTTTGATCACACCTTGATGGAGAAGTAAGTCAATGGTAGTTTGTATGTGTGAGATCGCCTTTCTTGGGTAATTATGCTGGCGCTGTGGAGGTGGATCCTTGCCCTGCACTAAATCTGTATGTTGCAAGAGCCCATGTTTCCACAATCGTGTTTGTGTGTTGCAAAAACTGCTTTTCTTTGCTGCAGTATAATGGAAAGATTTAAATTGTCACTCTGTAACAATGTGTCTAAGTCATATCCCTCCACCTGCTTAATTGCGAACACTGTGTGTGCATTTGATACATATGCTGTATCCTGCCATATATACCTGTTACAATAATCAATTATATAATTACGTTTCCCAATTATGTCAGAACTCAATATGTTCCTGCCATCCCCTGTGGGACTCATCCCTATTTTCTCTTTAAATTTATCATTGCCAATTTGAAACGATAACAACTAGGTTTTTGTTGCCAAAGATACTTTGCCATTGAACCTCTCAAGTGTAGTATCCTCTCCTTTACCAGGAAGTGACGTGTTATGCTGAATAGTGAGGGAGGCTCCAGTGTCTACTAACCATGTGTTACAGTGGCCTCCTACTGTAACTTTGACAACTGGATGGCCCCAGTCATCCCTACTCAATGGCACCACTGGCTTGATTGAGGCCAAACATCCCTATGCAGAGGCAACCCCTTTGGGTGTCCCTTTTGTTTCCAACTTCAACATCTGCTCCTTCAAATCTTGAAGTTGTTTAGCCAGTTCTTTGTAAGGACTAAGCTGCCCATTCTTTGCCCTCCTTTTAACACAAGACTTAGCTGTATGTCCCTTTTGCTCACAAAAGTGACATTTCACATCATCCATATTAAAAGGCGGAGGTCTTTCTCCTTTACGCTTTTTAACATCATCAGGCCTGTACTCCTCATTTTTCCACTTGTCTGATTGAATCGCCGATACAGGTTTCTTTTTACTGCCAATGCCTGTTGGGACACGAGAAGACGTGTCAATGCGTCCAATGCATTATCGTAATCTGCATTTGTTGGCAGTTGAGCTACCAGCTGTGCTCTAAAAGGGCCTGACTGATTAATCAACAGAGACACTAGCGCCTGATCATTTTTCTGTGGATTAGCAATGCCACTATAGGTCTTGTACGCATTAAACAATCTAGAGGCATAGGCAGCAGGATGCTTTCCTTCTTGTAACACAATCGAAATGATTTTATTCCAATCTGTAGTTCTACACCCCATCAAAGTAATCAAATCATCTTTCCTGTTTGCTTTAGTAGCAGTTCCCTATTTAATCCTATTCGGTAAACTCACTGCTAGAGGCCCTGTACAAACAGTCATGAGCATGCATATATCAGACAAATGGTGTCTATTACTATGCAATTCCAAACAACTCAAAAACTCAAATGGGGTCTCTTTTAATAGGATCAAAGGTTCCTATGAGTTTCGATAGAGACTCGATCTCAGCCACGGATAGAGGTTGTTCAACAGTAACTTCCTCTGTCCCTTGGTCCGCTCCTTCCGCGTCTCTAATTTGTTTACGCCTCCGTGCTACTGGAGCCATCGGTGCAGAAGGCCCCACCCTTACGTTAACTTCCCCACCATTATGCCAATTCCACTCCTCCTCTACGAGGCTGGGCTCATCCCCATTCTCCTCGCCCTGATCTGAGTCGTGATCTGTGTCGTCATCCATCATACCCTGTGGTAGAGGAACACCCACAGCTGCAATGTGTCCCTCAATCAAACACATTTGTTGTTTAAGTTTATCAATCACGGTACTATTCGATCTGCTCTGAGAAGAAGGTGTATTAACACACTTTCTCACTAAACAATCATAAGCACTTTCTGCAACTGCTCTTTCAAATCCCTATTTTCCATCTTAATCACTTGCAATTGCTCTCCAATAACTCCTTTCTCCTTACGCATTTGAAGCTGAAAGTCAGCGGCCAGCGCCCCTTGCGACTCCAGACGCGCAACACTACTCGCCATACTTTTCACTTGCTCTTTCTCAAACTCATTTCAATTTTTTAACCTACGTGCATTGTCCTGACATAGTCATTTTTTCTGTAGTACTTTCACCATACCTCGTTGTCCTGATAAAACAGTAGCCAATCTGCCTTTTCACTAGTTTCAAACTGTTCTTTGCCCTATGTAATAGGATCTTCCTGCTTTTCTATACCTTCAAACAGGTCTTCTCTCAGCCCATGCTTTGCAATGAACTGCTCCACAAGTTCATCCATTTTACACACTCTTACTACAGCATTCACCCAGTAGTTCACAGTAGTGCTTGTGTTACTGCGATTCCCTAGACTAATAGCTGCTTAAAAAATAGAGAAACAAGAGCCCTACCTTACCCAATTATGTTAGGGATTTACAGGAAATAAACAAGTTCTAAAAGAAAAACAATACTGCCAGAATACCCAACTTCGTCTGGGGTTACAGTACATAAGAAGAACATAAGAGTTTACAAACGAGAGGAGGCCATTCAGCCCATCTTGCTCGTTTGGTTGTTAGTAGCTTATTGATCCAAGAATCTCATCAAGCAGTTTCTTGAAGGATCCCAGGGTGTCAGCTTCAACAACATTACTGGGGAGTTGGTTCCAGACCCTCACAATTCTCTGTGTAAAAAAGTGCCTCCTATTTTCTGTTCTGAATGCCCCTTTATCTAATCTCCATTTGTGACCCCTGGTCCTTGTTTCTTTTTTCACGTCAAAAAGTCCCCTGGGTCGACATTGTCTATACCTTTTAGGATTTTGAATGTTTGAATCAGATCGCCGCATAGTCTTCTTTGTTCAAGACTGAATAGATTCCATTCTTTTAGCCTGTCTGCATACAACATGCCTTTTAAACCCGGGATAATTCTGGTTGCTCTTCTTTGCACTCTTTCTAGACACCTTTTTGTAACAAGGTGACCAGAACTGTAAATTAAACCAACAGCATTTACATAGTCTAGTTACATCAAAAAGAAAAACATACCGCCAGAATACTCAACATACGTCTTGAGGTTACAGCAAATTAAAAATCATGTTTCCAGACGGTACTTCTCGATTAAAAAATAAGTGGAAAATAAAATAAAATGCAAGATCCGTAACAGATAACTACAATCCATCCCACTCAATGTATACTGCAAGTCAAGAGTATTATCAATCTCCAATAATCTACTCAATTAGGCATAAATGAAGTGATCACTTTCAAAATATCCTGGTCAGTTTTTATCAATTTTTACCTATTTTTGTTTATGTTCTTTTAGACGAGAAGAATCTGTCTAACTTTCCCTTGTATTACGTCTTACGATCGACGTAAACATGTGCACTTGTTTGCTTAATACGGGACCATCCCGATTTCTCTCCCTTTGTAAGCCAGTTCCATCAAAACATTACACACAAAAGACAACATTCCTCCGCCCAGGAGAGCAACCACCAAGAAAAGGTGTTAAAACCAATCCTCGCCCAGGACAACTGGAAGCTGCTAGAGACTGGAATATGCTGGCAGATGTTGGTCAACGGCTTATTTTTCCACCTGAGATTGCCACCACTAACCTTCGACCAGATATTGTCTTTTGGTCTGGATCAGCACGCCTTGTTCACCTGGTAGAGTTAACAGTGCCATGGGAGGATGCTGTAGATGAGGCGTATGAGAGGAAGAAACTGCGGTATGCTCAACTAGCCACTGAAGCGGAACAGCGAGGATGGAGAGTTCGGGTTTACCCAGTGGAAGTGGGTTGTCGAGGATTTGTGGCACACTCTACAACCCGGTTTCTCAGAGACGTCGGATTCAGTGGCCAAGAGTTGCGTCGCACAGTGAAGAACTTATCTGAAGCAGCAGAGAGGAGAAGCAACTGGCTGTGGTTGAGACGGAAAGATTCTGGCTGGGGACAGGTAAGTAAGCTGGGCTGAGTTGAGTGGGGGACGGAGGGGGGTGATGCTGGGACGCCAGAATCACCGTCGAGCCCTCTTGAGGTGTCGTGGGCTAGTCGACGAAACACTGAGGATGGAAGGTGCCCACTTGAAAACCCCAGAGATGTACCCTACTTAGCTCAATCCAGACGGTTGTCATGCTGATGCGCTGGGGAGGCCGCACTTTGGTTGATCCCCGGAGCCAGCATCGCAGCCGTTGTGTGTGCTGATGCGCCAGGGAGGCAAAATAAGCTGATCCCTGGAGCCAGCATTACACTTCAGCCATTAACACCAGACAGAAGGATATCTACATCATCATATGGAAGGAAACGTAAATGGATGGAGACGCATATGGATCACATTAGTTTACTGTAAAGCTACGTCTTAGTTGGTGCTTATCTTAGCGAGAGCCGAGTTCAAATCAGCATGAAGTTTTAACATCTACTCTCGTGTAATGGAAATCAGAAAAACACTCTTAAACACTCACCATTAATAGTATTTTTCACAAGTAGAAAACAATTGGACCTGATAGAATCTCTCCCGACCATGTGACACTCCACAACACCCCCTCTCTCATCAGATAAGGAATCTCGAGTCTGCAAGCAGATTTCTGTTTCGTTCTCGATATCCCGGACGAGCCCCCAATTGTAAGGAAAAATTGATGAAACCTGAAAAACAATATCAGTGCAGCCAAAAATATATTTATTGGTGAAATGCTCTGCGTCACAACGGATGGAATCTGTGCCACAGTCAATGGCTGCAATCACTTTTTAATAACACTCCCCTATAATGGCATCATTTGAGACCCTCCCCACCTAAACCTGTGTACGTGGCCAGTCCCCAAGCCTCACAAACATTCCTCTGTCTCTGTTATCTCTGAGATTCTCCCATCACCCTATGCAACCAAAACAGAGCAGAACAGAGACCCTTTCCACAAATGCCCATAAATGGTCATATTTGCTGAACCTGCATTCCAAAATACCCCACCTAAACTCTGTGCTCAATATCGCTCCATTGAATGTACCATACATCCCAAATATTAATATGGACTATCAAATTTCCTTACAGAGGTATATGTATATTTGGTGGCAAACTGTCACAGTGGCACTCATCGATGCATGGAACCTCTATAGGAGACAGCAGAAGAAATTAGTGCCCCAGAAGAAACCCATGGCCCTGTGAAGGTTTCCGGCTTTTGTTGCTGCCTCTCTGACAAGTGCTGGTAAAGGCAAAAAGAATCATGTCAGACCAGCAGCCTGCCCAGAAGCACCACCACCCCGCTACAAGGGCTACACCTAACATGCCTCCGGATGTGAGAAATTACGGCTGTGCCAACATGGGGAAGCAGACAGATACTTTCTAGGTTCCTCTATGTGTTTCTTTTTGCTCCTCAGCATGTTCCTTTGTTGCAGGCTTTTTAAGCTGTGCCAGTGTGGCCAATTTGTATTAGTTTCAAGTGGGGGATAATCAGTTGCAGGGCATTAAAAAACAAAAATCCAAACTATCAAAATGTTATCACACAAAAAATCTAATAAAGTAGAAGGTGAATAAATAAAAAAAGGCTTTACATCATGCACATAATAATAAACACAATTATAAAAAAAACCTTAATGCAAATAAATAGGGCATTTTCTTATAAGCTATATTTACTTGGTATTATTTGCTATGAGAAATTAAGTTCTGCAAAACACATATGTTATTAAAAGGAAGTGTGCTGGATGTGGTGACTTCACAAAGATGTATTGTAATTGAGAAACCACCAAGTCTATTTTGATGTATGGCAAAGTCCAACGGAAATGGTGTGCTGAGCAAGTGTAGTTTGTGAGGGGCCAGTAAAAAGTGTTGAAAATGTAGCACAAAGAATTTCTAATAGGGTTTGAAGGGTATACAGCAGGTGGTGGCGGGACTCTCTTCACTCCCAGCTGGTGTAAAACACCAATATTCCAGAATGGTACTCGGGATACTGTGCTGCTGGAAACATTTCCTTTTGGATGAGACGTTAAAATGGATACTGGGATACTGATAACTGCTCATTAAAGATCCATTCATTATCTGTAACCACTTAATCCCATAGAGTGTTGAGGTGAGCCGGAGCCTTACCCTGTAGACATAGGGCGCAAGATAAGGACTACACCCTGGACGGGATGCCAGTCCATCGCAGGGCAACTAAGGGGCAATATAAAAAGGCCAATCCACTTAGCCAGCATGTCTTTGGATTGTGGGAGGAAACCAGAGTACCTGACAAATACTCACACGAACATCATTAAAGATTTCTTGGTGCTAATTAAATGATTAGGCAGTAGGAATGCTAACCCTGGTATCCTGACTAAATTCAAATTTAGCCACTTTGGCCTTTTTAAATGACCCACAGAGTTGAATTGGCTAAGCGAGTCTTCACTTCTCATCTGAACTGCTGTGTCAGTGTGCTGGGCATAATAGCTGCAGTGTGGATGAAGGGAGTCCCTTTCTTCCTGTAAAGAGATTTGGGGTCCGATGGCATGAAAGAAACTATATACATCTGGCAATTGTGAGTTCAAAGTGTAGGGACCCGGGTCAGTCACCCTCAAAAGGGTGAGAAATGTTACCCTGTCTGGTCTGGTAGAAGGGATTCCGCCCAGGCTCTTCAAATTCTATACAACAGCATGCGCAGAGCTAAATAGCATGTTTTTCTCCAACTCAGCTGTGGGTGAACACAAAAAGCAAGACAGTATGTTTGTAATGTCAGACCTCCCACCTATGGACTAATACAAGTGTGTACTGCAATAAAGTAACAGCCTAGGCAGTTATTAAATGGCAGGTTGAAACACTGTAGCATTCTATCAATACCAAGACTGCATATGACTGAATTATCAACTGTACCAAACTATCAATCTAGGCATTAAGGAAGTCACACAGGTTGGTAAAATTAGTTTCATTCTATCCATCCCACTTGCAGTTAACCCTATAGCCAGTGTAAATGTTTTTAAGTAGGGCAGCAGTGTGGAGTAGTGGTTAGGGCTCTGGACTCTTGACCAGAGGGTTGTGGGTTCAATCCCAGGTGGGGGACACTGCTACTTTACCTAGATTGCTCCAGTAAAACCCAACTGTACAAATGGGTAATTGTATGTAATAATATTATTATTATTTATTTCTTAGCAGACGCACTTATCTAGGGCGACTTATAATCATAAACAAAAATACATTTCAAGAATCACAGTACAAGTATTAATACAATTAAGAGCAAGATAAAAATACAATGACTTCTGTTCTAGCAAGTACAAGTATATGACAAAATACGATTCAATAACGGAGCAAATGGATCCATGCAGACTGACTACATATTATTATTATTTTCTCTATTTTCTAAAACCACGTGCAGGAATGAAGGTCAAAGTTTGCACATGTGCAGTACGCTATCAGAATAAGTTTTCAGAAAAGTGCGTTTACATGATATACATTTGGTTCGTTTTCGGAATTGAATCGGAAATTTCTAGGTGCTGTTTTCCGAAAACTGATCTAAGGAATATACATGGCTTGATATCAGAATTAGTTTTCCGAAAAATATCGGAATTCTTATGCTCATGTAAACGCACTGTATGATACCCCTTGATTTTAAATCCCTGAGGTTGAGGGCTGAATAGTGCATTTTCAATGACAATAGGGCAGAAGAGCACAGCATACAAGACAGGATTACAAGTCCATCTGAAAAGACAGAGTTCTGTGAATCAAGACTACCGTGGTTTTCATTTTCTTTGGATCGCAGTGCTGTTATTGTCGGTAAGATTAAGAAATAAAGATTTCACTCCCCAGCTTTGTTTTTGTGCTGATCTCCCTTGCCTCTAAATACTTTCAATTTTTTATTGGTATTTAGTAGGGTGAACAGTAAGGAGAGAAAGTCGGTAGTCTGGTTCACCCAAGGTAGTGTATGGTTTGTTTTCTTTTGTTGTTAAATTATTTAGACAGTTTACTTGGTTTTAATAAATAAACGAGTGTACAATAGTTAGTGCATTGCTTTATTAGCAACCTATCAGAATTTTGTCCGGTTTGAGATCATGCGAATGTTTGTTTCTCTTTTTATAGGAGACGTGTTGGCCACTGTTTTGTTTCTGTTGAATTGTTTCAATTTGATTTTGCTTTCGTTGAGTTTTGTTATTCTGTTTTCATTATCGCTCCTGTGCTTTGTTATTTATTTGTTTGGTTTGCTTTGATACATGCACTTACCTTGCATGTTGGCATTAAAACTGAAGACTCAAATAAACACTACAGTGCATAGGTTCAATATATTGCAAGCCAACAAACCTGAGTGTAACCCTTTGGGGTAGAAACAAGAACTTTAACTACTTAAAGAATTGTGTTTCTAAAGAAAATCTGAGCAAAAGCGTTGGGAGTCTGTCTTCAGCCTCCCCCAGATCACACTGCCCATAAATATTGCCCTGCCTATTTTGGGTGGGGATCACAATATAAGAGAGACCTTGTAATTCATAGCTCCCCTTACTCCTGGAATAATTAAGGGGTGGCGTAGTCAAGTCAATAGCCCTGTAGAGAGGGCGCTACAGTACGAAGGACTATAAATGGTTATGGAACATTTTTACTTTTATTGTATTTTTCTAATGTCTGTGATTTCTTCCTAAATGTAATCATAATTAATTTACAATGTATTTAACAATTTGATCTGTAGCTGCAGATTATTATATGTTCTTAAAGAGCAGTGGTCTAAACCCATGTCAGGTTCCTAAAGTGATGGCACTGTGTGCGGCACCTCAAACATTTCAAAAATTATATATAAAAACACTGAATGATGGGGTGTACATGCATTCGAAAATTGCCTCCACATTAAGGATTTAGCACATGCATATCACTTGCATTCCTCTTGCTAAAGTAGAAGCATGGTGTTTAGATAGTGTGATTTAAATTCACATGCTTAAAATAGCTTAAAAATACCTATGTGGCAGGATGGCTTGCAGTGGTGAGGTGTGGTGACGTCACGGACCAGGAAGTAACAGAACCAAAACAGTGGATGGGCGGGTGAAAGCTGAAACGCTACGACGTTCAGCTGCTTTTATTAAATCATAATACAAAAAGGATTTAAACAAATAACAAAACACAAAACAAAAAGGCACGTTGGCCAAACAAATAGAAACAAATAAGCGTGCTGGTTTTAACCCAGCACGATACGTAGCAGTTGTTTTATTTTCTCCTCGCTCTCTCCGCTCCCCGTACTCTCCTCTGTACACTCCACCCCGCAGCACGGACAGCTGCAGGTTCTTATACTCTGACCGAGGGGTTAACTAGCTGTTCATTATCTTATTACCCCTCGGCCACAGTCTGCACGAGTTTAGTAAGGATGCATGACTGTCAGCTAGTTAAATAATCAGTAGCTGATCAGTCACGTATCCTCACGGGGAAAATACAAATAATAATAAATAAATATATAGGGGCGGGACACTCCGCCACAACCATGTAAGGGCTCCCGGATGGCGCATCAAGTAAAGGCGCTCCGTGTGGAGTGCAGGATGTGCCCTATCTGGACATCGCGAGTTCGAGTCCAGGCTATTCCTTTGCCGACCGAGGATTGGAGCTTCTTGGGTGGCTGCATGGTGAGTCCGCAGTGTGAAAAAATGCGGTTGGCTGACGGCACACGCTTTGGAGGACAGCGTTTGTTCGTCTTCGCCCTCCCGAGTCAGCGCAGGGGTGGTCGTGGTGAGCTGAGCCTAAAAATAACTGGCCATTCTAAATTGGGGAGAAAATAATAAAAAAATAATTAGCAATGACTAAATTATTTATAAAAAAAATACCATGTAAACAGAAGTCATGCTTTAGATTCCAGCATTCAAGATCCTGTTTACCTGTCATAACTTCATGCTGCTTCCCAGTATAAGCCTGTAACAGGGCGAGCAGCCCTGTACATTGTTTATTTATTTTTAGATCGGGGTCTCTCCCTCCGCCCCTGTGCAGATTGTTTTGTAGTGTTTATTTATTTATTGTATTGTATTTATGACGGCGTAGCGCCGTGTTGTTGTTTTGTTTATTTTTAAAACGTGTCCTGGCAGAGGCGAGATCGGTGCTCGTCCTCTGCCAGGAGTAATTAATTAAAACTCGTGCAGAAGGTGGCCATCTCCCGAATGAATTAAGTGGTTTAATTTGTTGCTAATCGGGAGATGGTCACCTGTTAATAAAAGCCTGCAGCTCTCGGCACTCTGGGTGGGTGTCAGAAGGAGAGAGTGTGTGAGAGGAGATGGAGTTACTTAAAACGAAACTAAATCATAGCATACAGGAACAGTGACAGTGACTGCCCAGCCTGACCTGTATGGTTCATGGTTTATTTATTTTGGATTTTGTGTTTGTGATTTGTTTTTGTTTACCCTTTTATTTTGCTCTGTGAGCAAGTGTTCTTTTGTTTAAATATTTATTTTATTTTTGGTTGCTTTAAATAAAACGGCGCCCGCGCCACTGCACAATACCTTTTTGTTGTTGTGGTCCCTTCTTCTGCCGTGACGTCAGACCCTCAGCCATTCCTGTCACACGTGGTGTCCTGCGTGGGATTGCAGCGCCTCCAGGACGCAGGCAGAAGAGGGTACTGCAGGTTTTTTCGTTTTTTTTCGTTTTTGTGTGTGGAGAAAAGGAGAGTGAAGAGGAGGATGGGAGGAAGGAAGATGGGAGGAGGAAGAAGGATGAGGAGACAGCAGCCGCTGCAGCAGCAACAGCCGCAGCAAGTCTGCCTTACCTGTCTGTTGGGGGAGGAGTGGTGTTTTAACTGTGGGGAGCCATGGCACATTTCCCCTGGCACCTTCCCCATATGGCAGGAGGAGGGGACACAGACAGAGGTGAGGAGGAGGAGGCAGAGAGGAAAAGTGGAACGAGGGGAAGAGGAGTGGTGCACCAACTGCATGAGATACGGGCATGAGGAGCACCACTGCCTGGAGGTCTTCAAAGACACGGACCTGGAGTGGGAGGAACCTGAACGTCCTGCGCCTAAAAGGGAGGAGCCCGAACGTCCTGCGCCTAAAGGGGAGGAGCCCGAACGTCCTGCGCCTAAAAGGGAGGAGCCCGAACATCCTGCGCCTAAAAGGGAGGAGCCCGAACGTCCTGCGCCTAAAAGGGAGGAGCCCGAACGTCCTGCGCCTAAAAGGGAGGAGTCGGTGCGTCCACGGCCCAAGAGGGGGGAGTCGGTGCGTCCACGGCCCAAGAGGGGGGAGTCGGTGCGTCCACGGCCCAAGAAGGGGAAGGCCGAAGGTCCACAGCCCAGGTACCTGCCAGCAGAGGGAGAGTTCCTGCTGGTGCCACCTCCGTCTCCATGGGAGGGCGACATGTCGCTCCCACCACCACCACCAGCAGAGGGAGCATGCCTGCTGGTTCCGCTTCCACCACCGCCAGCAGAGGGAGAATACCTGCTGGTGCCACCTCCACTGCCCTGGGAGGACTGTGAGTCGCTCCCACCTCCGCCAGCAGAGGGAGCATTCCTGCTGGTTCCACCTCCACTGCCCTGGGAGGACTGTGAGTCGCTCCCACCTCCGCCAGCAGAGGGAGCATTCCTGCTGGTTCCACCTCCACCACCCTGGGAGGACTGTGAGTCACTCCCACCTCCGCCAGCAGAGGGAGCATTCCTGCTGGTTCCACCTCCACCGCCGTGGGAGGACGACATGTCGCTCCCACCACCACCAGCAGAGGGAGAATACCTGCTGGTGCCGCCTCCATCTCCGTGGGAGGACGACATGTTGCTCCCACCACCACCACCAGCAGAGGGAGCATGCCTGCTGGTTCCGCTTCCACCACAACCAGCAGAGGGAACATGCCTGCTGGTTTCCCTGTTGCAGCCAGAAGGGGAGGCGCCCCTGCCGCCTTCGCTGCCAGAAGGGGAGGAGCCGCCTTCGCTGCCAGAAGGGGAGGAGCCGCCTTCGCTGCCAGAAGGGGAGGAGCCGCCTTCGCTGCCAGAAGGGGAGGAGCCGCCTTCGCTGCCAGAAGGGGAGGAGCCCCTGCCGCCTTCGCAGCCTGAAGGGGAGGAAGCCCTGCCGCCTTCGCAGCCTGAAGGGGAGGAAGCCCTGCCGCCTTCGCAGCCTGAAGGGGAGGAAGCCCTGCCGCCTTCGCAGCCTGAAGGGGAGGAAGCCCTGCCGCGTGAAGGGGAGGAAGCCCTGCCACGTGAAGGGGAGGAAGCCCTGCCGCCTTGGCCGCCTGAAGGGGAGGAAGCCCTGCCGCCTTGGCCGCCTGAAGGGGAGGAAGCCCTGCCGCCTTGGCCGCCTGAAGGGGAGGAAGCCCTGCCGCCTTGGCCGCCTGAAGGGGAGGAAGCCCTGCCGCCTTCGCAGCCTGAAGGGGAGGAAGCCCTGCCGCCTTGGCCGCCTGAAGGGGAGGAGCCCCTGCCGCCTTGGCCGCCTGAAGGGGAGGAAGCCCTGCCGCCTTGGCCGCCTGAGGGGGAGGAAGCCCTGCCGCCTTGGCCGCCTGAAGGGGAGGAAGCCCTGCCGCCTTGGCCGCCTGAGGGGGAGGAAGCCCTGCCGCCTTGGCCGCCTGAAGGGGAGGAAGCCCTGCCGCCTTGGCCGCCTGAAGGGGAGGAAGCCCTGCCGCCTTGGCCGCCTGAAGGGGAGGAAGCCCTGCCGCCTTGGCCGCCTGAAGGGGAGGAAGCCCTGCGGCCTTGGCCGCCAGAAGGGGAGAAGCCTTGGCCGCCAGAAGAGGAGGAGCCCCTGCCACCTTTACCGTCAGGAGGAGAGGAGCAGGAGCTACCTCTACCTCCACCACCACCATTGGGAGAAGTGGAGCTCCTGCTGCCGCCTTCATGGCCAGGGGCTCCCCTCCCGCCGTCGGCATCGCCTAGGGTCGCCTGTGTCTCCCTTGCATCTCCTAGGGTTGCTGCCGGTCCTGCGTCGCCTCCCGAGGGTCCGCTGCCGTCGCCTCCCGAGGGTCCGCTGCCGTCGCCTCCCGAGGGTCCGCTGCCGTCGCCTCCCGAGGGTCCGCTGCCGTCGCCTGGGGTCGCCAGGGATCCTGCTTCACCTGGGGTCCCTACACTGTGGTCGGAGCCCCACGGAGGGGAGCTGCCGGCCATCAAGAAAGGGGGGGAGGTCAGGAGACCAGCTCCCCCAGCCACACTTTCGCGGCCAGAGGTCATGTGGTCGGAGCCCCACGGAGGGGAGCTGCCGGCCATCAAGAAAGGGGGGGATATCAGGAGACCAGCTCCCCCAGCCGCACTTTCGCGGCAGGAGTTTGGGTGGTCAGAGCCCCACGGAGGGGAACTGCTGGCCATGAAGAGGAGGGGGAAGGTCAGGAGACCAGCTCCCCCAGCCGCACTTTCGCGGCAGGAGAGAGTGTGGAGGGAGCCCCGGAAGAGGGAGCTGCCGGCCACGAAAAATTGGGGGGTGCCGGAGATTCCACCATGGCCACCCCCCGGGAACAACTTGCTTCCCCCTCTTCCGGGACATTGAGACTGAGGGGGGAGGTGGCCATTGGGGCCATGTGTGCTTCGCACAAGGGGGGGGATATGTAACAGGGCGAGCAGCCCTGTACATTGTTTATTTATTTTTAGATCGGGGTCTCTCCCTCCGCCCCTGTGCAGATTGTTTTGTAGTGTTTATTTATTTATTGTATTGTATTTATGACGGCGTAGCGCCGTGTTGTTGTTTTGTTTATTTTTAAAACGTGTCCTGGCAGAGGCGAGATCGGTGCTCGTCCTCTGCCAGGAGTAATTAATTAAAACTCGTGCAGAAGGTGGCCATCTCCCGAATGAATTAAGTGGTTTAATTTGTTGCTAATCGGGAGATGGTCACCTGTTAATAAAAGCCTGCAGCTCTCGGCACTCTGGGTGGGTGTCAGAAGGAGAGAGTGTGTGAGAGGAGACGGAGTTACTTAAAACGAAACTAAATCATAGCATACAGGAACAGTGACAGCGACTGCCCAGCCTGACCTGTATGGTTCATGGTTTATTTATTTTGGATTTTGTGTTCGTGATTTGTTTTTGTTTACCCTTTTATTTTGCTCTGTGAGCAAGTGTTCTTTTGTTTAAATATTTATTTTATTTTTGGTTGCTTTAAATAAAACGGCGCCCGCGCCACTGCACAATACCTTTTTGTTGTTGTGGTCCCTTCTTCTGCCGTGACGTCAGACCCTCAGCCATTCCTGTCACAAAGCCATACATAAGAAATAATAATATTATAACAAAACGCAAAAAGATGCCGTCCCGGTTGAAAGAGAACATTGAAACCTCATCATTTATTATTAGTACCATACGTTTGTTTTTAATTAATGTTGTTAAGTTTTGGTGAACTCTTTTTCTTATTTAAATGAAGACTATAAATTGTAACGATGGATATCTACTCTGAATTTGTGTAAGTTTTTATAGCTTGAGCCATTGTATAATAGGAATAATGCACTTCAAGTTGAGCGTCGTGTTGGGATAACATCACTTCCTGGGTGTTGGATGCACTTGGTCTGTAGTTTGTGGAGAAAGTGAGGTTTGTAGGGTTAAGACTAATATTTAAACTTATAATCATACTGTATATTCTAGATTTTTTTTAGTTAGTATTTATTTGTTAAAAAAAAGTATAAAATGAAGTTCTGCAAACCACAGATGTTATTAAAAGGAAGTGTGCTGAGGTGGTGATCTCAGAATGTAATGTTAAGATGTAATTGAGAAACCACAGAGGCTATTTTGATGGATGACAGTCAGAGAGAAATGGTATGCAGAGTAAATGCTTTTATGTGACAGAAGAAAGGTTCAAAAGAAGAGGTTTGAAAAAGAAGGATCACATGAATTATTGCATGAGCAGACTGAATTATAACTAACCAATAATATACCAACACAATGTACAACATAACCAATTCTAGCATAGAAAGAGTGGAATGGCCATGTTAAAGTAACCAATCATAAAGGGATGACAATCTAAACCTTTCCATCTTAGGGAACTAAGTTAAGATATAAGAAAGTAACACTTGAAGTTCAGCAAGACATCAGGACCTGAATCTGCTGCAGTCCAGAAAAGCCTGGTAGAAGATACTCCATCCTGACCTGAAATAGGACTCAACCTGCAGAATGTAAGCTGGCCCTTCCTTGTTCTCATATTTCTAATGTTATTATGTTTTAATGCAGGGACATGTTTTAGCAGCCGCTAAAGTCGCAGTATCTTAAGAGCAAGTTTAAACAAAACCTTTTTTTTTTTTTTTTTTTACAGGATGCTCATCTTCCTAACCTTCAGTTTTCTCTGTGCAAATTCTGTCATAGGAGTTCAAAGTAAGTACCATTTTTTTCCACAATGATGTAATCTCACAAGAAATGTGAAATTGTATTAGGTAGTGATAATTTAGCAAAGGCTTCTCTTAAAGAAATTAGTTGTAAAATGAGAAACTCATCTCCACTTGCTGGTGTTTACTGTATTCTGGAAAGAGAAAAGCAGCACCAAAATGGCTGCAATTTGGAGGTCTGCTCGGTCCTGAATTTTAAGCCAGACTCAAAACCGACCCGATCCTGAGCAAGCACACCTTTTTTTGGACTCGACCCGACTCAACAGTTAAGCTCTTGCAACTAAAGCATGTGTCAGAACACACAAAAAAAATGTATCAGAAATTTCACTTTTGAACGCACCCTAAAAACTATAGCCTACTATAGTTGGAAAGAAAGCGTAGGTAGCCTACATCACATGTGAACTGATCGCATGCATTCCCCTTCAGTTCGTGTCATTAGGTTTTGTTACTGCAACATTTGAATAGTGAAAAAAGTATTGCATATATGGTACCAAGGTGGGATTTTTTTTGTTTTTTGGATTTTCACTGCTCCTTAATTTAAGGAAGTTTTGTTGGGCGTTTTCTCAGTAAATCATGCATGGTCAATTTATTACTGATGTAAGTAGTCTCAAATAATTTGTAGTGCCTGCATTTTATTTATTTAAAATGGACTCGCAGAAATGGAAATTCGTTTTTGAATTACATGTCATTACTCTGATGGTGACGTCACAAGTGACACATTTCGAAGTGCTCCGGCACAATAAAATTTAGGCTTTAAAACTGATAATACTATGTTTGGATAGACTTCCCTCAAACAGCAAAGTAAACAGCCTCCATACTTCATAATGTAGAGAATCTCTTTTGGCTGTATCGACAATACATATGAGATGCAGCATAAACGAACAGCCTGGATCCTCCAGCCATGAAGTCATGCGTACGCAGCTTTTAATTGACGTCATCATTATACTGCCAAAGGCAAGCTCATTCATCTGAACACCCCAATCACATGATCACAGCGTACCTTATCGGAATACAGCCGATGGAAACTTCATAAGACCCCCATCAAACAATTACTATTAACAATAACAATAAACGTAACAAAGCAAAAATGTCAATTTGACATAACCTATGTATTTTTATAAATTCAAATTTGAAAGAAAAGCAAAACAGTAATCTCCCTAATACCAACACACTCTTTGTATGCTGGACATTTTGAAAGAGTGTTGATGAAGATTTATTATTTAAATACAGATGACTGTAGTACGCGATTGCAATAGGAATGTCAGATGATATGGTAATATGCATATCACTGTGTGCATTATTACATATTATTATAGTTATCCATATCACACTGTATGACATTTCCCCAATAATAATGCATCTCAGTAGCTGATAAAAGAAGCATATGAGGAATATTTCTATGTAACTGGGTTCAGAAAATAATGATGAAGATTATTTAAATCAATGTGTGGGAGCTCCCCAGGAGCAGATCTTGAAATGTATTTATTTGAAAAAAACACTAATTATGCCTTGATTTGATTAAACCATCATTATTTAATAGATTGTTTAAAAACATTATTACAGACATTTACCAGATGAATAATGACGTCTATTACAACCTGCGCACGCATTACATGGCTGGAGCTGCATGACGAGAGCTGCATGGCTATATTTATATGGTGGGGAGAATTGTGGGTTAACCCAGATGAGTGAAGTACAAGTGATCCAGGGAATGGGAAAGTACAGGAACCCTCTGCTTTCCCAGGACAAGACAAACACTCCTGGAAGAAGGAAACTTTTCACAATCCGTGTCATTGTTTATAACATGATTATGGTAATTAATGAGAAACTTTACTAATGTTTGGGACGTCGTGCATCATGGAACTCGATATAATTGGCCATTCTTAATTGAGAAGAAATGGGGTAAAATAATTTGTCACTGAAAAAAAGGATTCTTACTAACTGACTGAATTTTTGAGTGTGTCAATCTTCTTTTATGAAATGAAAAGAGGGATCTTTGAACTGTGCTTCTGATGCAGCTGAATACCGGTTTCCAAAGGCTCTGCTAACCGATGCCAAGATCACCATTGATAACATCCATCTGCAGAATAATGACCAACAATGCAAAGCACAAGATGCAGGAAACTGGGTGGTGGTGAGGGTACTATTCAGCGCGTGTGGAACTGCGTCTCGGGTAAGGCTGTTCCTTCATATTATAATGGGAAATTAAATAAATAGTTTTAGTATGTATTTCACTTGTACAGTACCATAGGTTATATGTATGTCAATAGAAAACAGGTTTGCTTTCAAGTGACACCAAATACTGGTTAGTTTTATAATGAATTTGCATTGCAGTAAGGTTTTGGTCATTACAAATTTAGCAATTTGTACAATTGTAAACTGATAATTACTAAAATACTTAGAATACTTAAATACCTAGCTCATGTTGGGTAAATGTTTTATGCAAATGCAATGCAATTGACATTAGTAATATTCTGCACTCACAATGGTATCCTGCATAACACACAGGATGGACTCTACAAGCATCTGCATCAATAAAATGGTCTCTGTACTGACCTGTACTTAGATCCAGGGCTCAAGCCTTTGAATTACTACTGTACTCTAATGTTGTGAAACCTTTGATCTGCAGCATATTATGAAGAGTGCAGTACTGTATATGGTACTATTGACTGTGTTGTGCTTTGCACCAGCATCAAAATGTGTTACTTAACCTTTTAATTGGGATAAATCATTTGTAATTTGTAAGACGTTTGTAACAATTTAATTTGTAAGAAGTTTCACATTTTCTCATCAGAGATTTAAAAAAAAAAAAAAAAAATCCCTGTCATAGCATAGGCTTCTTCTCGTATGACACTGTGCAGTCAGTTATGTGCTTCTGCCCTAGTGGTACCATTGTTAAAGTTTGGTTTCAAGTAAATGTTTTTAACATATCATTAATAAAATGTATCTTGTAAAACTAAAATGGCCGTGGCTAGTGGGTGCTGAGCACATGCTAATTGTTTTCGGTGGGTGCTTGAGCCCCGGAGCACCCATGGAGCACCCAGTGCCTATTACCCCGTTTACACTACCACACCCGAGCCGAGCTGGGTCTGGAGCTGGAGCTGGCTTGCATGGTTCGCATTTACATTAAAGAAAGGCGAGCCGAGCGACTGACGTACACATAATGAACGTACTGAGTAGCAAGTTGATGATGCAATATGTATGCAATCCATACACATAAGCAAAACATTTGATTTGTCAGTTTCTAGCGAGTAAATATTTTTGCCAAATGTGTAAAACAGGGATGTATGCGGAAATATATTTATAATTTTAAAAATAAACCAAAAAGGTGTGGAGCCCTCATGGTACGGGTGTGCTAGTGTAAACGGGGTATTTGTGTCATAGCATTCAGCATATCTAAAAGAATCTAGAACACCATCAAACCCTTCTTTTAACGATATCACATTGCTTTTTCAGGTGGAAGGAAACAAGATAGTTTATTCCAACACGGTTTATGGCACTGTTACAGACACCCCAATACCTGTACGTCGTCTTGAGATCTCTTTAACATGCGAGATGACGGCTAATGAGACCTTCAGTTTTCAGTTCAACCCTATGGTTGAGGGTATGGCTGAATCAGGGTAAATACAAGGTCTCTCTACACTTATTCAAAACTAAAGCCTTTAATGATCCAGTCACGGAATTTCCCTATGAAGTGGATCTGAGTGGGAGGCTCTACATTGAATTTGTTGTGGATTCTAAGGATACAAGCCTCCAGGTATCTGCAGATTCCTGCTACTCCTCACCCACAGACACCAAGGGAAAGGACACCTACACCATCATTAAAAACAGGTACGTCTGGTGCTAAACACAAACTTCTTTTACCCAGACCTCATTGAATTTCTAAAATCTGGGGATCCCCGAGTGTCTCTTCTGGTAAAAGCACAGGGTGAGACAGCACAGGTTTGTCTCTTGGCAGTGTTAGGAAGGCTAAGATGGAAGGCATTGCTTTTCCTCATCACTTTTATAATGGATCCTGACAGCCAGGCACATGATTTATTAACAGAGACTGTTATCCAGGGCAACTTACAATACATATATATACAGTACTGTGCAAAAGTTTTAGGCAGGTGTGACAAAATGCTGTAAAGTAAGAATGCTTTCAAAAATAGACATGTTAATAGTTTATATTTAACAATTAACAAAATGCAAAGTGAGTGAACAAAAGAAAAATCTACATCTAATCAATATTTGGTGTGACCACCCTTTGCCTTCAAAACAGCATCAATTCTTCTAGGTACACTTGCACACAGTTTTTGAAGGAAATCGGCAGGAAGGTTGGCCCAAAAATCTTGGAGAACTAACCACAGTTCTTCTGTGGATTTAGGCAGCCTCAGTTGCTTCTCTCTCTTCATGTAATCCCAGACAGACTCGATGATGTTGAGATCAGGGCTCTGTGGGGGCCATACCATCACTTCCAGGACTCCTTGTTCTTCTTTACGCTGAAGATAGTTCTTAATGACTTTCGCTGTATGTTTGGGGTCGTTGTCATGCTGCAGAATAAATTTGGGGCCAATCAGATGCATCCCTGATGGTATTGCATGATGGATAAGTATCTGCCTGTACTTCTCAGCATTGAGGAGACCATTAATTCTGACCAAATCCCCAACTCCATTTGCAGAAATGCAGCCCCAAACTTGCAAGGAACCTCCAGCATGCTTCACTGTTGCCTGCAGACACTCATTCGTGTACCGCTCTCCAGCCCTTCGGCGAACAAACTGCCTTCTGCTATAGCCAAATATTTCAAATTTTGACTCATCAGTCCAGAGCACCTGCTGCCATTTTTCTGCACCCCAGTTCCTGTGTTTTCGTGCATAGTTGAGTCGCTTGGCCTTGTTTCCACGCCGGACAGTAGATGGGTGTACCAGGGTCCCACTGTTTTCTGCCAATTCTGAGCTGATGGCACTGCTGGACATCTTCCGATTGCGAAGGGAAGTAAGCATGATGTGTCTTTCATCTGCTGCAGTAAGATTCCTTGGCTGACCACTGCGTCTACGGTCCTCAACGTTGCCTGTTTCTTTGTGCTTCTTCAAAAGAGCTTGGACAGCACATCTGGAAACCCCTGTCTGCCTTGAAATTTCTGCCTGGGAGAGACCTTGCTGATGCAGTATAACTACCTTGTGTCTTGTTACTGTGCTCAGTCTTGCCATGGTGTATGACTTTTGACAGTAAACTGTCTTCAGCAACCTCACCTTGTTAGCTGAGTTTGGCTGTTCCTCACCCAGTTTTATTCCTCCTACACAGCTGTTTCTGTTTCAGTTAATGATTGTGTTTCAACCTACATATTGAATTGATGATCATTAGCACCTGTTTGGTATAATTGTTTAATCATACACCTGACTATATGCCTACAAAATCCCTGACTTTGTGCAAGTGTACCTAGAAGAATTGATGCTGTTTTGAAGGCAAAGGGTGGTCACACCAAATATGGATTTGATTTAGATTTTTCTTCTGTTCACTCACTTTGCATTTAGTTAATTGATAAATATAATCTATTAACATGTCTATTTTTGAAAGCATTCTTACTTTACAGCATTTTTTCACACCTGCCTAAAACTTTTGCACAGTACTGTATATATATATTTAAAATACATATATATATATATATATATATATATATATATATATATTGTGATATAGCGGGTTGTGAGAGACGGCAGGGAGGGGGTTAAAACCTCCCTGCAAAAGAAAACATGTAAGAATGCACCTTTTGGTTTGAGCCACCTAGTGGCTAAGTGAATCAGGTCATACATCTGTGACCTGGGTGGAATTCCCGGCACATACCCCTAGGCATGATATTTCTGGGCCCGCACAGCTGAGGTCACCCCTTCCCGAGCAAGGATCTCCGCTTTTAGATGTGGGTAACTCTCAGCTTCCTGAGGGGCCAGATCATGGTATGCCTTCTGGGCTTCTCCTACTAAAAATGGTGCCAAGATTCCCGCCCATTTTCCTGATGGCCATCCCTCCCGGGTGGCGGTGCGTTCGAACGCCAGTAAAAATGCCTCCACATCATCCTCCCGCGTCATCTTCTGCAAGACGTGGGAGGGTCGGATTGAAGACATCGGTGGTAGTGTTGCCGACTGATCCAAACGTCCTTTTAACACGGCTACCTCTTGCCGGGTTACCTCCAACTGTTGGGCGTGCAGCCGGTTGGTTTCCTGCTGTACTTGAATTGCAGACTGTTGGAGCTCCTGCATCTTCGAGTTATTGTCTTGTTGGACGGCTGTTGCATGTAACAGCGCCCGAATTAGTGCGTCGGTGTTTTCCATCTTGTTACGTTCTTGTGGGTCCGACTGAAGTGTGTTTTCGGTCGTTATGATCCCACCGCTGCCACCATATGTAAAAGGATTGCACCCACTCGGGTTCGTTGCCCCTTTAAAAATACGACCCAGGACTCAGAAATGGAGTTTTCAAGCGCTGACGCGCTATTTTTTTAATAACACAAAATAAAACAAACACAAAACAAACACCTAGCTCTTTCCGAGCACTACCTACACACGCAGGAACCTAACTACCACAGGACGGCTAAGCCGTTTCCCTGTCCCAAAACTAAACCACACAGGTTTGCACTATACCTTTTTACCTCGTGACTGCCAGGAAGCAGAGCACTCCTTTCTGCCTCCTTCTCCTTAGCAGCCCCGAGCAGACTGCGTGCTCTCCTTTTAAACTCCGCACCTGGGTCTAATTCTCCAATAACGCCCAGGTGCGGATGATCATTAATAATAAAAACAATTAAACAATTAAACTAAACAATAAGCAAATTAAATGAAACAATAAAGCAATCCATCAAACCAAAAGGTGCATTCTTACATGTTTTCTTTTGCAGGGAGGTTTTAACCCCCTCCCTGCCGTCTCTCACAACCCGCTATATCACAATATATATACACAGTGGCTCTCAAAAGTATTCACCCTCCTTGGACTTTTCCACATTTTATTGTGTTACAACATGGAATCAAAATTGATTTATTTAGGAGTTTTTGCCACTGATCAACACAAAAAAAAGTCGATAATGTCAAAGTGAAAAATAAAATCTACAAATTGTTCTAAATGAATTACAAATATAAAACAGAAAATAATTGATTGCATAAGTATTCACCCCCTTGAGTCAATATTTGGTAGAGGCACCTTTGGCAGCAATTACAGCCATGTCTATTTGGATAAATCTCTACCAGCTTTGCACATCTGGACACTCCAATTTTTGCCCAT